>NC_133618.1:193785651-193927475 GCF_048593235.1 Sminthopsis crassicaudata | reverse complement strand
TTTATTGAAATTGTTCATAATAATGAGAGGCAATGTGGCATAATGGATAGAGAACCAGACTAGGAATCAAGAAAAATGGAGTGAAAGTCCCCGACTCTCCCTTATTATTGGCATTATAACTCCTGGACAAGTCTCTTAATTTCAATCTCTCTAAGACTGTATGTTGAAAAACAAATGCTGACCTGCAAAGTTAGAGAGAATTTCCTCACTGGGAAATCCTTTCAGCAATTAGATTATAAGTCTAATTCATGTGTGTATGTGCGCGCCAATGTGTGTTGGGAAGGGGGGGCATGTGAGTATATACATATGTCTATATCCTACCCTATACATAGTAATATAATATATAAAGATCTCACATTTAAATAGCACTTTAAGGTTTATAAAGCATTTTCATCAGTAACTCAGTAAGAAGGTAATACAAGTATTTTCTCCATTTGCAATTAGTGAAATTGAGTCACAGATTAATTGTCTAGGGCTACATTACAAGCAAATTTTGATTACAGGATTTGATCTCAAGTCATAGAATCAAAAACTTTAGAGTTGAAAGAGAATTTATAATTTGTATAGTTATAGAATCATAAATCTGGAGCTGGCAAAGACCTCAGAGGCCATCTAGTCCTCATTTTCTAGAGGAAGAAATTGAGGCTTAGAGGTTGAGTGTTATCCAAAATCACACAGATCATAGCATCATAGATTTAAAGTTGAAAGGGATTTTAAGGGCCAACCCCTCCTCCCATTATATAGAAAGAATAAGTCAAGAAAATAAGTGACTTGTTTAAGATCACACTGCTGGTAAGTATCTGAGGCAGGATTTGAATTCAGGTCTTTCTCCAAGTCCAATGCTCTATTCAGCATATCACAGTGCTTGAAGATTGAATGATTTATGTGAAAAATATGGTATTACAAGGAGATCTAGTGACATAAAACTCTGATCAAGACATATCTCCATCCTTTTTTCATCCACATAATAATAAAGTTTTAAAGGGTTTTTTTAAAAATAGTATGTATAAAGTGCTTGTGTGACAGCTACTGATGATGAGTTTTCAAAGAAAAAAAATAAACAAAAACCTTCCAATGAAGGTAAGTACTATGCAGAATAGTGAGGAGACAATTAAAAACCTCAGATTGTGAAAGATGTAGTAGGTAGAATCTCTGTCTTTGAATCTTATTAGTCATGTTTAGAAATCTGTCTTGACATTAGCAGGTTCTGCAGTTTACTTTTCCCCTGCTTTTCTCATCTTTTGTCCTTTCTTGCTTGTTATGAGCATTTACATTTCCTCTCTCCTTTCAAGGAGACAGACTCACCAGTCACATTGCCTGGTTAGCATTCTGAGCCTGAAATCCATCCCCTCACCTTCACAAAGGGCACAGTTTCTGTTGGCCTGAGGAACAGCAGTCCCCAGGTCTCTTGTGAATCTGGGTCACCGACATGTCATCACAGTGAGCTTCTGGTAGAGATCTGCAGTATCCATGTCTTCTTTATTTAGGCCAGCCAATAGTTTCACAGATGAGTGATTTGGGAAGGTCCTAGTCACCAAATGAGCTTATGAGCAATCCTTAATGTGGAGAGAAAGCCCTATTTCCCTTGTGCCTCTAACCCGGCTGTCATGCACAATTGTTTGTTTGTTTGCTATACATTATTTCATTTTGCATCCAAGTTGTGAATGGGTATTATTTTTAATCGTTATTCTATGCTTCCTCTCCCCTGAAGATTTCTTCTATGTTATGGAGAGAGCACTGGATATGGGTTTGAATTCCAGCCCTGACACTAAGTTTTAAGGGGGAGGGCAAGTTAATTCCCTTCTCTGCGGCTTCGTTTCCTTATCTGTAAAAATGACGGTGTTGGATTTTTGGTCTAGTTTATTTCCAAATCCCATGATCTTAAATCTATTTTCACCCTTTCTCCTCCGGTTGCCTAGTTACATTTACTAAGGCAATCTGCCCTATTTTCCCTATCCCGTATCTAGCACGTTGCCATTTTAAGGGTTAAGCAAGCAAAATTAAGTTCCAAGCAAGAGTTAAGTAATGTCCAGCTGTAGTGTGGTACTCAGAACCACATATGCTACCTCTGCAATCTTGGGTGGGTCAGTTGGCCTTTCTCTGAGTCTCATTTTCCTCCTCTCTAAAAATTGTGTTGAACTAAATGAATATAGCCTTTGGCCTCCCGAACACATCGTAGAAGGGGGGAAATGCGTTTTTTTTTTTTTTTTCTTTATGCATCAGTCCATTTATATCATTAAGAATGTCACACCCCGCCACCCCCTTCCCAAGAAATTGTTGTTGATTTTGTTTCACCCTTTTTTAGGGTGATGGGGTTGGAAAAGGGTGGGGTGGTGGGAAGAACGCGATGGGAGGGAGGCAAAGGGAGAGGTGGGGTTTTGTTTTGTTTTGTTTTTCCTTCATTTTCGGAGGGTGCTCTTCCTCGTAGGTCACCCTTGGGCTTTTTTTCTCTGTCTCCCCAGCTAAACGGTATTGCAAGAACTCCAGCCCCACCAGCAGCACGACGAGCAGCTATGCCCCGAGCAGCAGCAGCAACATGAGTTGTGGAGGCGGCAGCAGCGCCAGCAGCACCTGCAGCAAGAGCAGCTTTGATTACACGCACGACATGGAGGCAGCACACATGGCCGCCACGGCCATCCTGAATCTGTCCACGCGCTGCCGGGAGATGCCTCAGAACCTCTCCACCAAACCTCAGGACCTCTGTGCCCGGGTAACGACAGCCCGTCCCACTGGTCCCCAGCAGCTGTTGCTGCGCGCACCTACGCATGCGGGCAGAGCAGGCACGGGCTTTCCAGCCAGCTCCTCGTGCTCTGGCTCTGCCACCCAATCAAAAGCGAAAACCTTTCGGAATGCAGTGAAATAAATAAAAGATGATGGAGCAGATTCCCCAGCGATAGCTCGAGAAACCGAGAAACCTGGGTCAAGGGTTAGCTCTTTAAAAATGGGAGGGGAAAGAGGAGAGGAAGTAAAAGGAATGTGCAGTTTTAATTGTGGGGCCAGTAATGGAATATACAAAGCATTTTTAAGAGGGTTTTTTTTTTTTCTTATGGGGGGGTGTTGTTTGTTCTTGTATTTTAAGCCACGATTTACTTCCACAGGCATTAACCATGCTGTTATTAAAATAATAATAATAATAATAATAAACATTTGAAAAATAGAAATTAGGAAGGTCTTTTTTTTTCCTTTTTTTTTTTTTTTTGATATATATGGAGCACTCAAACGCTCCCCAAAATTTCAGAATAAAAATCTTTTTTTTTTGTTACTTCTATAGATGTCTAGTTTCATGCAGCATCTTTAAAAGGCTTCAAAGCCTAAATGAAGTCTAAAAACAACAATAAAGAGAGCCAGTGGATGTGACTTCGAATTTGTATAATGTCTTCAGTGCCACTCCCCCTATGTCAGTACGTTTTTCCCTTATGGCATTAATCAGTGCCCAGAAAACAAAGGGGGAAAAATTGAAGGAGGTGCAAGCCATATTTATTTTGCCACCCTCTAATCAAAACCATTAAAATTGCTAAAATACTATGTTAATGTATTGAGGTGTTGAGGTGATGATGTGGAGTTTTGGTTTGGGTGGTGTTGGTAAGGGGTTGGAAAGGTCCGTGGACATTGATTAATTTCTCCTGCAGTCAGTGGAGGAAGGGAAATGAATATTTGAAATGCACCAGAGACCCAGCAAAGAGCTACCTCCGAAGGCCACTAGATGGCTTGGGAGAGAGACAGTGCAGAGGAAACAGCATTGTGTTCTTAGAGCAAGGGGCTGAACTGGCAGACATGTTTAGCTCTTCTCCAGAAAAACAGATTTTTTTTTTTTTCCCTCCTGTTGTTAAAGCTTCTTGGTAATGCATAATGATCTCACAGCCATAACTGTAGTTTTTTTGTTTTTTGTTTTTTAATAATTTCAATTTGTATGCATGCTGCAAGGTCAGTAACTTTACCTTTTCAAATACTTCCTTTTTATATTCATGGCTTTTTATCCTATAGATTGGGGAGGATCTACTAGTAGTGTTCTTTGAGGGCGATGCAGATGAAATGTTGAATGGGTTAAAAAGACTAGGATGAAAGAGATTCTGTAGGGGGAAAAACAATGACACCCCCATTAAGTTATTAAAATGACAGGTTTGAGAGGATAAATACTTTACAAGGCCTAAATAGCATCAAAACTGAAATCTCGAATGGGCTTTAACAAAAGATGTTCAAATAGAATAATATGGTAAAATTTATTGAGGTAATAACCCAAAGGAAGATATTTTCATCCCAAATACCTTTCTGCAGTTATATTACATCCAGAGGAGAGAGAGCTGCTAGACATTTGAGTAGGCAATAGCAGCTTTCACACCAGCTCTGAAATCAAAATTTTGTTCAAGAGAATATCACTTTTAGAATAAAAAAGGGGGGGAGAAGGGTTGTATTTTATTTTTTCTTCCCTTTTTTGCTCTCCTTTCTCTTCCTCCTTAAACCCCCCCTCCCCCAGATATGTTCTAAATTCTTAATTTAACTCAAAGCATTATTAAAACTTACAATAACAACAAAAACCTTATCTCTCCCCTTGTACTTCACCAGCTCAACAACTGTTGTAGGTAAAGCCTATACCAATTTGGGGATGAGGGTGGGGATTAGTGTGTTTTCTCTAAGCAAACAAGGCAGCGTACTTAGGGAAAGGTATAATTGGTGAGAACGTAATTCATAGATGTAATATGCATTGTAAAGGCTGGTCTCATTTCTTTGAGCTAGCAAATCTGTTTTAGTGAAGAAATTGCAAATATTTGCCCTGTTCATCCTCTTCTCTCTTCTCCATTCTTGTATTATTAGTTTCAGGGCAGCAAAAACACCTTGCTTTTCAGAAAGAAAAAAAAAAAAAAGTTAGCCACTAAGCCAATTTCACACCTGTGTTTGAGAGTAGAGAATTTACAAGTCCTAACTCTTCATCAATGTGTTATGTTGTATGATACACTTTTGCAAGGATAAAGAAGACTTAAAGCTTGAATATCAAATTAACTGAGGATATTACATCATTTAAAGTAATATTCATTGGAAGAAATGTTTAGAGTTAACTGGTTAAGTCATAGAATTGTTGATCTTTTTAAAGCTGATTAACAATGTTTCTTTTCTTCTGACAGAATCCTGATATGGAAGTTGATGAAAATGGAACTTTGGATCTAAGCATGAACAAGCAGAGACAACGAGATGGGTGCTGTACCATTTTGACACCTCTAGAGCCAATGTCACCACAGCGACAGGCAGTGATGAACAATCGGTGTTTCCAGCTGAATGAGGGTGACTGCTGGGACTTACCAGTAGACTACACCAAAATGAAACCCAGAAGAATAGATGAAGATGATTCCAAAGAGATTAATGTATGTCTTTTTCATCTAGAGCCGCTCATTGCAACATGATTTTTTTTCTGATCACATGGTTTTAAAATCTGTCTGAAAGCAAGTCAAATGCCATGTGCTTGGGTGAAGAGAAAATGAAATTTTCCTTAAAAGAGACAATTAGCTGGTTAGTCCTTGGAAATCTGTTAGTTCAGCTGTGGCTGTATCTAAAATTCATCAGTCAATATTTTGAACTATGAATTTTATTCTGTAGAGTCTAGCCAATGTGTTTTAGCAGATAGTTTTCTTCCATCAAAAATTGTAAATAATTTATAAACACATTCTGCATAAGTAAAGTGACCAGAATGACATTTTCACATAATATAAGATTTTCTTTTCAGGTAGAGGATTAAAATTAATCTCTTGCATATTTAAATGGCAATTAAGTATTTCATATTTTTGTTAGCACTACAAGGTAAGTGAGGCAGTTTGACACAGTGGAAAAACAATAGGTTTGGAGTCGGAGGTTCTAGGGCCATTTTACTTGTGTGACCCTTGACAAGTCACCTCTTTTAGCTTATCCCTGGCAAGTAAACTGAAGAGGTTAAAAAATATTATCTTTAAAGTTCCATCTGGATATAAATCTGATGGCTTTGCCTATTCTCAAAAATAAAAACAAACAAACAAAAAAAAAAAAACAAAAAGAAAAAAAAACCTTAAAATATTCTAAACAGAACACTTCAATAAATCCTTTTAAGATGCTAACAGCAGTTACACAGTAAGGTGTAATTCAAGGTCATAACTTTCAAAGCACAGTTATAATCTTGACATTTGGGTTGTAGGAACCTTTGGTTGTGAGAGGGAATTAAAGAAACCTTGTGTGTTATTGAACTGGTTGTTTCTCCTGTACTCTAGAAATGGGAGGTTTCTTTTCAAATACAAAGGGAATATACTAGTATCAGAGTAAGAATGTCTTTTCCACACAAGTTTAGAAAAAAGGAAATTTGAATTCTTGTGATGATTCCCTGAAAAGCTGTCTATATGGCTATTTAATCAGCAAGAGTGTCTTCCTTATTCTTCAATGTGGTTCTAAATATTAAGCTATTGTTAAAGAGAACTGAATATGAATGGCAAGCTAAATTTAGTAGCATTTGCAGTGTGAAATTATTACTTCCAAATGTATAATGGCAGTTTTATTTCCATTTTTTAAAAATTAAAAATAAGAGACCACTTTAAAGTGACAGAACAATTTGCACACTATACATTGTTGCAGAAAGAAAAAAAAATACATATTCTCTGCATGTGTTTGTGGAACATAGTTGCTTATATAATGCAAAGAGATTTTAAACGTATCTTACATTGCCATCTATAGGAATTTCTTGACTATTACAGTCATTTTAGTATTAAAAGTTGCTCCTTTTCTCTAAGGATTTTCTAAATTTCTAGATTTTCAAAAGTGTAAAGGACCTCAGATTTAATTTTACAGGTGATGAAACTGAGGAAAATAAATTTAGAGCTAGAAGAGAACTTGGAGGTTATGCAATCCCTCATGCTAGAAGAGACATGGATTTAAAGGCTAAAGGAGTTAAATGATTGTTGTTCAAGTTAACAATGGCATAAAGGACATAATACTACATTCCTGCCTCCATTTCTTTGTAGAGGTTGTCTCCTATTTCAATATCTAGTAATATTGTCCTTCCTTTCATCTCTTGGAATCCCTTTCTCTCTTCAAGGTCCAATTGAGATGCTATTTCACACAGACATTTCCTTATCTCTCTAGTTGTTAGTGGCCCCCTCTTCCAAACTTTATATATATACACATACATATACATATACATGTATACACATATATACATATCATATATACGTATGTATGTACATATATATTTCCCTACCCTTACCCCCAGTAGAATGTAGCTCCTTAGGGCAAAGACTGTTCATTTGTAATTTTGTGTTTATGGTACCTATAAAGGTATCTTGCATATAACAGATACATAATGAATAATTATTAGATTTGCTAAAACTGTATAACAGCTAGGTTTCAGGACTTTAAATTCTCAGCCCAATGTTTTTCTTTGTTTGTTTTTTCATTATATCATGATACTTTGTCTTATGTAAAAGTAATTTTAAAATTCAAGATAATCCACAAATGGATTTTTCTTGGTCCCAAATCTTTGGGCCATAAGTATATAAAGTCACTTGGCACTAATTTTAGAAGTTATAGCACTCTCCTTTGTTGAGATCCAACTACAAAATATTTTTTTGTTTTATGTGTTGTTAAATCCTGTAGTAGCATGAAACATTATTGCTGGTATTAAGGATCTATCTAAAACCAAAGATTTATTAAGAATATATCATCTGCCCAGGACTGTAACATACTATGGGGCAATAATGTGGCTAGCTGATTCAGCGGGTAGAATGCCAAGCCTTGAGTCAGAAAGGCTCATCTTCATTTTCCTGAGTTCAATTCAGGCCTTAGACATTTACTAGTTGTCTGACCCTGGATAAGTCATTTAACTTGTTTGCCTCAGTTTTCTCATCTGTAAAATTGATCTAGAGAAAGAAATGGCAAACCACTCCAGTATCTCTGCCAAGAAAACCCCAAATGGAATCACAAAGAGTTGAAATAACTGAAAACCAAACAACTATGTGCTTTGTGTGTGTGTATGTATGTGTGTGTGTATACACCATTGAAGCAAAAAATAGCATGTATTATCTCATCTGTTTTTAAAATTTATCTTACATTCCATAAAGTTCACATTGAAAGATAGCCAGTTGATAATACATAAATATATATGCATGCATATACACATACATATATACATATTTATATCACCTCAAATTTTACAAACTATTTTCCTCACAATCCCAGGTCATAGGTAGCAAAGTATCATTATCTTTATTTATATGCAATGCCTAGGTAATATAGAATAGATGCATTTTATTGCAGTTGGCGTTACACAACTAGTAAACCAAGAAGTGGAGTTAAGTAATTCATACCCACTTGATCCACTGAACCAATGGTTCATCCATTTGTGCTTATAAAAAGAAAGTATGAGACAAAGTCACTGCTCTCAAGTAGCTTGAACTATTTAGGAAATTAGAGTAGTTGATAGAACACTTTATCACAGTTTAAAAAAAAAAAACCCTCATTGAAAGAAGTCTGATTCACATTTTCAGAAGTGAATTTAGGGAAGCAAAGAAATTATTGGCATTATAAAAATTGGCAGTAGCATTACATCAGCACATAGAGGGACAGGCTCTAAATACAGTTAGAAGACTGGGCATGTTGATGAATCAAATAATTAAGAAATAGGATATATTTGTTAATGGCAATTTTCATTCTATGGCCTAGTTGAGTTTTAAATCACATGATCCTCATAGTTGCCTATTTGCCTGCAGCCAGAAGATTTGGATCCTTTCCAGGAGGCACTAGAGGAAAGAAGGTATCCTGGTGAAGTGACCATTCCCAGCCCCAAGCCCAAGTATCCTCAATGCAAAGAAAGCAAAAAGGATTTAATAACGTAAGCATAATGTGAGGTGAAATTATTTTTCTCTTCCTATCCTTTCCCCTCTTTGGATTATTTTAAAGAATTGAATTTGTACATGCCTTGCCGTATGAGCATGTGACATTCGCAGCATATAAATGTTTCCAATTGCGAGTTCAGTAAAGTGAGAGGCTAATGTGTATTTTGCTTGTTCTTAACTATGCTGTAGTGTATGGAAACGCCATTTTTTTTTTTTTTCATTTAATCCTGTTCATTTTGCAGCTTTTCTTTAGGATGCTTAAATCCCCATGCAGACATTGCAGCTAAACTGGAAACAATGAAACTTTTTTAAAGTTTTTTTTTTTCTTTTTCTTTTCTTTATTTTTTTTTAAAAACATACTTACTATTTTGGCTGTTTTTGTTTTTGTTTGGTGGCAGATGTCCAACACCAGGGTGTGATGGGAGTGGTCATGTGACTGGTAATTACGCCTCACATAGAAGGTGTGACTTCATTTTTTTCATGGTGGATTCTGTCTTTTCAATTTATTGTTTTCAGCTTACCTCAACAATGCTGTCAAAGTAAAAATGTTGAACTATGTGTTAACCCTCTAAGTGCTATATGTTGACCTTCAAAAGCATGCTAACCTGTGTGTTGTATAATGTCTTTTAGTACTAAATACATATTAAAAGCTTTCAAAATATATTTAAGAATCGAACCAAAAGGACGGCATATTTTATTTTATCAATTCAAAAAAAATTATATATTATCTAACATATTCCATAAAGTTCATGTTGAAAGATACATAGTTTACAATACAAAAATTCAATATACAGCACTTGCCCCATCGCTTTTCTGCATTAAACTTTTTAATTTTTTTATTTTTTATGTTGTGTTTGTTTGGGAGGTTTGAGCTTATTAGAGGGTTGACTTACTTGGATATCCTAACCTGTCTTACAGTCTCTCTGGCTGCCCTTTGGCTGACAAAAGCATTCGCAGTATGCTGGCCACCAGTTCACAAGAGCTCAAGTAAGATATAAGAAAACAATTCTCTCTTTTGTGGTGGTGTAGTTGTGGTGGTTGTTGTGTCGTTGTTGTTGTTTTAATCTAGTCATACAGTAGTTCATTGAAAATGAGATTGGAAATAAGAAATATGAATCTGAAAAGTACATGTGCATGATTGATGCTATCATATGGCACACATAAAAATCTCCATGATTTTCCCACTTAGCATTACCCATTCTGTTCTTTTCTCATTTTCCTCTCATTCTTTAATCACATCACAGCCTTTCTATCTTGTCATTTCTCTAGCCTAATATTTTCTCCTCAGAAATACTTGTGGCTATATATGAATACCTATGTGTATACATATTTGTTTGCAAGTATTTAAATATATATTACACATAAATACATATATATATATACAATCACATGAATACATGTAGAAATTTTGAAAAAAATATTCAACTAAATATTAATGGAATGTTTTGTAAGAAAGAAAACTTATCAATTTCATACATGCCAAAATTAGTCTTTTTAAAATTTCAGAAATTAAAATAACTAAAGTATTTGATCATTTAAAGGATGGTCATTGAAGGAGAAGTAATTAGCTACAATAGGTAATTTTAAAATTATGAACAATACATTTATTTATATGTTCTGTTTTAGTATGGAAAAATATCTTACCCCAGTTCCTTAAGCATGCTGTGGTTATAATGATGCATATAGTTTTAACTGTGTGTAATACTTACAACAGCAGCTAGAGCTCCCTTTTTCTTACTCCAGTTATCTTCCCACTACCCCTTGACACTTAAAATGTTAAAAATCAAGAATGAACAAAATTCTTGTTCCATATCAAATCATTTTTTCTATCTACAATTTAATGGCAAACTTTAGAACGCTGACTACAATTGGCATTTTAGGAATTCATCTGTGTATAGATCCAGAGCAGATTATAGAAGGGATTCCTTTCCTCCCTTCTGCAATGAAAAAGTTTGTTTAAAACTGATAATCTAGTCAGAATAGTTATTCAACTATTTAACAAAAAGAGGGGGAAAAGGCCAAGAGGACAAGACCAATCACCATTTGAGAACATCAAACTAATGAGAACCATGTTTCCTCAGAATTCATTTTTCTTGATTAACTTCTCTGCTGTCTGTGCAAGGTATTATCAGCATCATTAGGGCTTGTTTGCTTGATGTTCATTTTGCTTGGACTGGCATTTATTAACCAGCACAAAGAAAATGCTGTTTCTCACCTATATTGGCTTCCTTCTCCATTTTCCCAATCCTTTTACAATAGACCAAGGTTAGCACAAAGGGTAGGACCTTGTTTCACACACATGTCATCTTTTACAGGATCCCTGTTCAAGGCCCTAGTGCCATAGAGCACCTGCTCATGTTCAGTGACTTCCTGAATTAGCACTTTCATCAGGAGACTCTTGGCGTTATCTTCATGGAATTTAACACCTGGAGGGTGTCCTCTCACTTAACCGCTTTAAAGTCTGTAGCATCATCCAAAGCAGTGCCTAATGGACGAAGTAGCTTTTAGAGTCTCAAAAACGGACAGCATTAGCAACATTTTGTTACTCAATTGAATACTCTTTAAGGCAGTTTTCTGGAGTGGGGGGAGATGTTAATGTTGTGAAGCCATACTTCTCTATGTGGTCAAGTTTGTGACCACTAGATTGGCTGAATTTGGAACTTGACCAATACATCAGAATACAGCGACTGTCTTGAATTTCTTGATGAGAAATACTTTGCAAAACATTCGTCATATCTCCACCTCCATACAGGCCGGCTATAAACAAGAAATTGCCCAATGCACCACTGGCATCTATTATTGCTTGTAACTGGTTAGTGTCACCAAACCCTCATAAGCCAGGAAATTTTTCTTCATATGTTTGCCTTCCATTGGCTGCCATCTGTTGGCATCATTGTGGCATTTTGATTGCCTAAATTTTAAGCAAATTCACAAGCTCAATTTCAGAAGATTTAATGCTTCTTTCTTGATTTCCCCTTTCCTCCACATCTTGGAGGGTAGATATAATAGCCCAGTTCACCTTCAGTATCTTCACAGGAGGCAATCTTGCTCCTAACACATCCCAATACATAATAGAGGTGTCCCATTCCCTGCATCTTGCTTCTTTTTAGAGATCATCATTACCATATCTTCCAGAGGGTGAATGTCCTTCTCTGAATTGGAATTAGTCTAAAAGGGCCATTCTTTCCCTAGCATCTCTGTCAAAATAAATGAATACACTGTCATTGAGCCTCTTCAGTGAATTTAAATAAATCACACCAATGAATTTCTCCCAAAAATGATCCATTTTTCAGAGACAAAAACCAAAAACAAACCAAAAAAAAAAAAAAATCCTGTTTTTTTTTAATAAAAGAAGACATTAAATGACATTTATTATGTGACAAAGTATCCCACTTAACAAAGGAAGCCATATATATTACTAATTTTAAAGACATATTTCAATATGTGGCAACTGCCCCTTCATCCCTTTTTTTCATTCAAATCAAAAAGGTTTATTGTTCAACTTTCCCTGGGGCATAGGAGGTTGGAAATAGTCACCACAATGATCCTGACTTTTGCTGATCTCTCCATGATGAACTATGTCTGTGTGACCATCTGGTGGCATTACAGTTTAAGGATTTCTCAAAAGTTCTGGGGGAGTTCCTACAACAGGAACTCTGCTGAGCAAGAGAACGGAATGCACACTGTCCTTTGCAGTAGAATGTTCATCTCTAAAGACATATGAAAAATCAGGTTACTTGCAAAAACTCTCTCTCCATTATGTATCTCATCACAAATGGAATTCATGTGGAATCTTCCTTTTAACATTTCCAAGTCTGAATGGTGGTGGTGTTGTGGGAACAGGATATTCTTGATAATGGACAAATTGATGGGATTTGCCAACTAGCTCTTAAGCTTATCTCCTCCTTTTGTCCAGTTTTTTATCCTAATACCAAAGGATGTTTACTTTGTATCTTTCTGTGTACAATATGTAAACTGAAAAAGTAACATATTAAAATGTGATATGCAAATGCATTTTTTTCAAACCATGGAACTAGTGCTTTCCTGCTGTCACTCGCCCATCTGAGTCAAAAAGAGAGCATCTTAAAAGAGTTGGGAAGTAACATACACCAAAGTTACAAAACTTAAAAATGGCAAACAAATGAGGGTGACTCCAGTTTAGTGAGTTTCCATGACTTGCAGATCCTTTCAAGTTGACACTTTGAGGTAGAATTGGTAGCTGCATTGCATTAGACTTGACATTGACCTACCTCACAGGGATGTTGTGAGGATTAATGCTTGTAACATTCTTTGAAACCCCAGATTAAAATAATAAAAACCCTTTAAGTTAAAGTGCTGTTGTTTGTGAAAACCCTGCCTAAAATCATTCTGAAGTTGAGCATCTTTCTGTGAAATTTCATTTACGCAAATCCACCTGAAAGTAGCAACTTGAAAGAACTTGCAAATCAAATCCATCTAGTCCATTTCTCTACATCCAAATTTGGTCATCCAGTAACCCTATACACAACCATAACTTTTCAGATATTTGAAAATTAATCTGATTCATTGAACAGATTCTTGCCATCAAAGTGTGGAACATATTCCTCCATTCATTACTTCTTTGAACAAGTATTTATTGCATATTTGTTATATGTAAAGTATTGAGGTTAATACATAAGTGAACAAAGCAAAGCCTGTGCCTCCTTGGGGTTTAGTTTATCATAGAAAAAAGACAGATACACAAAAGAACTAGTGTAGAAAACATAATTTTATTCTAAGATAAGGGATAAGTTTCTTCCAAACAATGTCCCATATCTTATGGATCCCATCACTTCCCCATGACTGGAAAGATCCTAATGTTGCGCTCTCTCTCTCTCTCTCTCTCTCTCTCTCTCTCTCTCTCTCTCTCTCTCTCTCTCTCTCTCTCTCTCTCTCTTTCACACACACACACACACACACACACACACACACTCTTAAAAAAATATTCAAGGGGAGGCATAAATCTCTTTGTTAAGTCAGAAGTAAAATTATGCAAATATAAAAGGATATGGCTATCTTAAATATTTTATAGTGAGTTTAACCCAGTTCTAAATCAATCTGAGCAGTAAAATAATCTTGGGTTGTTAGTATCACCTTATCTTTTACATTTTTGATTTGTTAACTCTAAATAGTTTAATCTCTGATTTCACTGGTATAGATAGGATTACCTCCAAATTAAGAAAACTCATCCTATCAAAGCAGGTCAACACCTGCTATACAGCTTACAGTCTTAAAAGAGTTGCCAGGAGTATAGGTATAGTCCTATTATTTCATCTTTTTTTGTCTCAGTAGTGAGTCCAGTAATAGGTATTTTTTAAGAAAAAAATTATTGTCCTTATTTAATCTTTAGTTTGAAAAAAGTTTGTGTAGTTCAATTAATCAATTAGTCAACAACAATCAGGGTAAAAAGTGGAGACTAAAGTGCTGTTTTCTTCCTTGGATTCTGAGAATTAAGCAAGTCTTTGGACACTTGTTCTAGTTGTTTTTAGAAGTATAGGAGGACTTTTGTTTTGTCTTCCAAAAATCTTTTACTTCAAGTTAAATCAAATTTATTTTGAAACAAACTTCAAATATAAATACTAAAAATTAGAATTTAGGTCAAAATATTTCTTTTAACTAAATGTTACTGAACTGTAGGCTCTATTGGGTTATATTTCTTTGGGGGATAAAATTAAAATACACACAACCAGTTAGTTTATTAACTAGATCTAGAAAAGCTTTAAATCCTACTCTAGATAATACAAAGTTTCTATTTTTTTATACACCTGTTTCCTTGCACTTTAGGAATTTAGAAACATTCTCTTCAATATAACCTGTTACCATTTCACAATTTCACAATTAACTGTGTATTCACTTGGTAGAAACCTCATGAATTATAGTTGTTTATGCCTCTCCTCATTTCTTCAGATAACTATATTTCCTCATCTTGGGAAATGCTAGAGCCCTTTGTGTAGATTTATTCTCATCAGGGAAAAAAACTACTGTTAGGGGTCTAGCAGCCACTAATGTTTGGGTATATGAGTGGGTAACATCAAATTATTTAAGCACTCCTTTGCATTTCCCTTGCTAAAACAGATTATTGAAATTTTTAAAAATATTCATTTCTTAAGCAAAAACTTCACAGATGCTAATGATCCCTTAATTCTATGACTCTGTGTGTACATTTATGAGTCAGAGGAAGAAGAGCAGTCAAAGGTCAATAAATTACTTCTCAGGTGAAGTAACACTATAGAAATGGACTTAAGGGAACACTGGGAGGTTGGCATAGATCCCTAAAGAATTTGTTTAAGCTCAGATTCCAAAATTTTGTTCTAAACATCTAAGGCTGTGGCAGATAGTTAGGGATCCATTTTGGTAAGGAATTTTGTTAAGCCTCTTATTTTGGGCCTTAGGAACCAAGAGATCCTGGAAAAATGTATTTTTCTTTATTTTTAAAGTAGATATTGAGTGAACCAGACTCCTTTGTTATTTATTCTCTTTTAGGATGGAATCCTTTAGCATTTCTTGCCAACTTCTAAATGTTTCTTGTGCTCTTGTTCTCAAATGTTTCCTAATGTATCTTGTCTCTATCTCTACCTTTTACCTTTACCTTTTATTATACTTCTTATTATACCCTACCTTTTAATTATACTTATTCTTGTATATTTTGCACTATCCTTTTATTAGACATAAGACCCTTGAAGTCAATAACATGTCATTTTTCATCTAAGTTTTTTTCTAGGCTTAGCCTGTTTCTTTACACATAGTAGGTGGTGAAATCTTACATATAAAATATTATGGAAATGGGAGTTATAATTATTTCCTCTGGGACAATTCTCTGCCCAACTCCTGCCATTAAAAACAAAACAAAACAAAACACAAGAGCGTTGGATTGTCAAGGAGCTTGGCAATAAGAGGATAGGTAAGCATTTATAAGGACAGCTAAATGCCCTGGGAGTAACTCAAAAAGTCATGTAGCAAGATATTTGCAGATGGAAAACTGCTCACACTAATTGCTCACAATCAGTGGGTGGTCTTTTGGCTTGCTCTAGTAATATTCTAGCTGTGACAATTGGGGCTGATCACCTAAAATGGATTTTGAAAACACGTGCCATACATTTTTCAAGAAGAAGAAAATCTTAAGTTGTCTGACTTGATGTAAATGTATTTTGTTATTGTCACAAACATGGTTGTGTCCTACTTTGAACACATGTGATATCTATGTAAGTATGTATACATATATACATATATATCACATTAACAAAGTGGTCTAAATCAGTTAATTGAATTTTCCTATATAACCCCCCAAAAACCTCTTTTTTTAAAAATGTAATTCAGCAAATATCTATTAAGCATCTATACTGAGAAAGCATTTTCTTAGGGGGTAAAGGATCATGGAATCATAGATTAGAGCTGGAAGGAACTCAAGAGACCACCTAGTTCAAACTCCTCATTTTACAGATGAGGAAACTGAATTCCATGGAGGTAAGTGACTTGCCTAAGTTCATATAGATAATAAATGTCAGCGGTAGGGTTTGAATTCAGGTCCTTTCACATACCAGGAGCCTGTCAGAATGCTAAACAAAGTATGGTCCTGTCTCTGCCCTCAGAGTGTTTGCTGTCCAAGTCATTGCAGATTCCTATAATACAAGAGAGAATGAGAAGTCCTCTAAGAAACACAAAGTTTGATGAGAACTGGGAGGGAAAAATTTTGTCTTTCCGTGGGGTCATCATTTGTAGAGATTCTCTCAAACATATGAGTCCACTCTCTTGCAAAACTTGTCTAATGATGCAAATTCAGTCTTTGATTAAGGATTCTGCAGGGCCTCTGGGTCCTCATTATGAAGAATAATTACCATTACCAAGACTGAAGAAAATGGAATCATTTCTTCTTATGTAAAATGAGGAGGTTGGACTTCATTTGACCTCTAGGCCCCTTGCCAACACCAAAGGTCTGTGAGGCTGTGAGATGGACATTTTTGCCTGCTGACTCCAGGAAGTATGCTAAAAGTTGATTTTTTTTTTTTTTTTTTTTTTATCATTTTGTTAGGTTTCCATTATAAGTTGCATGTAAAGTGTGCTGTTTCCTTTTTCTTCCAATTTGGAAGATAGCCCTAACTTATGGATAATAGTTATTTGGATTCTGATTAATAGGTTTTTATTATAACTAAAAAACTTATTCACCTTTCTTCTCCTCCTCTCCCCAAAGAAAGAGGAAGTAATAATTCATCTTTCTTTAAAAATAGTTTGAAAGCTTTCATCATGAGGGTAATCTAAGTTGTAAAATATAAATCCCACAATTTTTCAGGAATATACATTTATCCTGCAAAGTAGCATTAATACTTAAGGAATCCAACCATACTTCAGAACATTATTTCAATCTAAATCCAAGGAGCAATATTTCACAAAATTATGTATTACTTATCTAAATGCCCAAACCACTAACAAGAGAATTTTCATCTTTGCTTTATTTTATGGAAGGAATACCACACTTGTCATTTTCAGAATGACTAGGAAGTCTCTGAAACTTATAGTATGACTGTTTAAAAATTCTACCCTAGCATATTGGCATAGGGTTATTTTACAAATAGCAAACAAATAGCAAATTACAAAATAAAAATTTACAAATAAATATCACTAAACATATAATTGGATATTTGGGATTTTTTATATTTTCATGTAGACATGAAAAATTGATCATTTCCTGCTTGTTATATTTTTTTAACTTCCATCTGCTCCTCCAACCACATATTCACTACCCAATTGTTATGTTTCAAAAGAAGATTATAATACTTTTATGAAATTGACTAGAGAGGCTTAGGTTCCCTGGATTTTGATCTATTGGCAAAAGAAAAACATTCTCAGAAATGAAAAGTAATAAAGTATACTGAGTAAAAATGTGGTATAACTCTATTGAATATTCACAAGTTGAAATACATTGTCCTATTACTTCTGTTTCAGAAGGTCTTAAAAATTAAAAACTAACATTGATTTCCAGATTCTATTAATCAAGTAAAAAAAATGTTTTTCTCGCTAACTTAATATGTCCACTATAATTTGCACAGCAAAATGAGAATCCCCATATTGCCCATATTAAAAACATAGACCTAATAATGCTATAGAAAAATAAAAGATTAAAACAAATACTTTTATTGAAACTTATTATCATCTTTTTTAATGAAAACCAAATGAAATATGATTATTTGGAAAAGGCAGAGTAATTTGTCATCAACAAACATATGATGAATAGGGATTTTGTCCCATTTAAAGATTATTGTTCTCAACACCCTTTTCCATCAGTTTTTATGATCGAAAAAATTTTGCCATAGTAATCCCATACTCAAAAAATGACTTCATTATATTAAAGAGAAATTAAATGAGTTATAACATTTTTCTACCTTTAAATTTTTATAATTTTCTCCCCAACTGAATTTATTTATTCTTCACATTAATAATTCTAGTACTAAAACACTTAAAATAGTTTAAAAACAATTATAATCACATGCTTGAATCTTAAGACATGGAAAAAAAATATGAATTTTGAAAATGTCTACCATGCTTTGCTGGAAAGCTGACCTGAGAGAATAGATGCTATCTTGGACATTTTTCATTCCTTTAGAGTTGGTTGCTTTATTTTAATTTTGAAATCATCACAAGATAAGCCCCTGTGGATAAAGGATCAGAACATATTTTGACTCCGAAGTCTAACCATGGCTTATCTTCCCTACGTATGAACATCAGAGATGATTTCTTGAGATATGGCATAGACAAAACAAAACAAAAACAATTTAACTCTCAACATAGCAGGTCCAAAAATTACAGTCAATATAATATTTGACAAATTTTCTCCTTTGTCCATCTACTGAAGTTATCTAAGATGACTGATTTTTGTTTCTTGGTGAGAAGAGAAAGAAAAAAAGAAAGGAGAGAAGAGGAAAGGACAAGAGAAGAGAGGAGAGGAGATGAGGGGAGAAGAAAGAAGAGAAAAAGAAGGCGAGGAGAAAGAAAGGCAAAAGCAAGGGGAAAAGGCAAGAAAAAGAAAGAAAAGGAAAAAGAAAGGAAAGAGGAAAAGAAAGGGAAGGAGAAAAAAGAAGAGGAAGAAGAAAAGAGGAAAAAAGGGAGGAGAGGATATGGACTGATAGAAGAGAGAAGAAATGAGACAAGGGAAAAGAAGGAAGGGAAGGAAAGGGAAATGAGGGGAGTGGAATATATTACTAGGTTTTGATAGATATGTGTGTATGATATATGTATATCATATATATACCCACATATATACATACAAGGAGAAATTATGCTTTATCTACAATTCAAAATCCTACAGTTTTGCTTGTTAGCATGCTAAGCATCTAGACATCCATTCATTTCCTTTCATAAAGCCTTTTAATTTTTTTTAAAGTATGAGATCTCTTCATATATCAAATCTAATTAAATCTGGCCTGTCCTTAATTATTGGGAATTCTAAGCCCCATTTTCATCTTGTTCTCTGCTCCTCTGGGGTAGTTCTGAGAAATGACCTCCCATTGACTTCCAGGGAACTCTATGCTTATCTCAGCTCCCTGGGGTGAAGAGTTAGATGAGAAACAGGCCCTGGGTGATTGAAATGTCTGACCAGTAAGGATCAGGTTACATTAGCTTTTAATTGTAAATTTGAGGTTTTAATCTAGTAAACACTTAACTAATTTATAGTCCCTTAGAGCACAATGAACAAAATTGAAAATAAAGTAGATGTTCCCTTTGGGAAATTATTGACAAGGATTTTGGAGGGGGTTGTCTTTTGGTTTTGTTTTGCTTTGTTTTCCTATTGCAGTTTTAAGAGTAAAGATGATCCATAGCATTATCTGTCTTGCAGTACATCAATTTTCTACAAATTGGCTCAAGCAGATAGAAGAGGATAAGGTAGAAAGGCAATGCAGTATATTCATGTACAGGACATCATCCCTTAGAATAGAAATGCTTTAAAGATATCTGAGCTAGAGGAAGAGGGTAAAAGCAAGTCATATTTCCATATGACCTTTTTATTTGTTATTTACTTATTTTTTGTTATTGGTTGGTTTATACCTGACCATATCTTCAAGTTTCTCAATAATGTTTTATAGAAAGAGAAATAGTACATCATTTACATCACTGTTAAATTGCCTTCTGATAAAAAACATGTGCTCATGGTGTGATATTTTTTTCCCTAATCTATATTAAAAAATAGTATCTAACTCCTTAGTCCTGCTTTTGACTTATACCAGCTATGGAATCATAGATATCTCATTTAACCTCTGATTGCCCCCAGGCAACTTTCTATGATTATAAATTTAATTTGGGTTGCTGCTGCATTAGCAAGAAGAAAAACAAGCCTTTATTAAGCACCTAATATTTATAGATGCTAGTATTATATTTATATTACAATTAAGGAAACTAAGCCAAAGATAGGTTAAGTGACTTCCAGGGTCACACAGCTAATATCTGAGGACAAAGTCGAATTTACATCTTCCTGATTCCAGACCCAATACTCTAGCAACTGCACTACCTTGCTGCCTATAGAAGAAAGAGTTACTACACTTTAACTTTCTCATCATGATAGAAGCACAGTTTAATAAATAAATATTAATAATAATAGTAGTAAAGTTGGATAATTCTCTTTGAAATTAACAAGTAAATATTTGTTGTACATTCTGCCAAATAAAGAAAAGATATAATTGTCTTTATAAAATGAGCAATGTTTATTGGGGGAAAACTTGTATCTACAATATTACAAATATATATACACACACACACACACACACACACACACATACATATATATATACATATGAAATATCCATTGAAATTTCATAAACTTTAAAACTTTTAAATTTTAGTAAATTAGTAAAAAACATAAAATTTTAAAATTAAAATAAGTAAATTTTTAAATGTTTTAACCAGCTTTAAAACTTGTGCTGTCAAAACATAGCCAAATATTGCCAAAGAATTTACATCCCACAAAATGCTTTTAAAAAAACATTCTATTTTCTTCACTTAATAGAGTTTGAATGTAATAAAATTTGTGAATACAATTAGTTTTACAATGCTCCTGAGAGCTAGGAGTTGACTGCTTATATGTAAAAAGTAAAATGTATAAAATATAGTGAAACTTCACCCTCCTTTTTGCAGGAAGAATTCTTGGTAAGAAGATGGCATGTGAGAATGGTAATGGATTGGAGGGAAATAACAAAAAAGGAACAAATTATTGAATCAACCATTTACAAGAATGTATGGTCTAAGCAAAAACCATTACTATTAAAAAAAAAAAAAAAACCCAAACCTAAATTCCAGTTCTGGCTCTGATACTTGTGTGATTTTAAGGATAAATACCTCAGTTTCTTGATATGTAAAATAAAGGAATTAGACTAGATGATCTCAAATGTCCCTTCCAGTTCTAAATTTTATGCCAGATTCTTATATTAAGACAAAAAATGTGAAACTTAACCAAGTTTTATCTTTAGAGTGACAGACTTTATTAGTATTTTGAAGTAAAAGGTACCTTAAAAAGATTTTGTTCAACTTCCCTTCATTTACAAATGATGAAAAGGAGATGCAAAGAGATTGTCTTAACCAAGTTTACCCAAGTAATAACTAACAAGCTGAGATTTGTACATTTTCTTTTTTCTGGCTCTAAATTCAGTTTTCACTATATACATGGTTTCTAGTCCTAGATTAGGTTAATTGACATTGCTAAAGCTGGGGCATTTTTTAATCTCAGCATTGCTGGTAGAATTATTCAACACAGAACTCAGTGGAACATTATTTTATTAAGTATCTTCTCTATGTACAGCCCTGTGCTAGGCATTAGGGATATAAAAATGAAAAATCATATAATGCCAGCATTCAAGGACCTTATAATCTCATGTCAGGGTATGTAAAATTATATACATAAACAACTGCTTTAAGTTGGAATTTCATAAGTTTAAAAGAGACAGCAATGGAAAGGGTTATGAGAAATTTGAAGAGCGACTGGTTTTCATCTGGAATAATTAGGAAGTATTTCAAGAAAGATAGTTCTCGAAGAAAGGGAGATCTTTCAAATAAAGATTGGAAGGAATTAGTAAGGGTTCATTTTAAACATAAGGACTTAGTTTAAGTAAAAGTATATAAAGAGAGAAAAAAACATAAGGACGACTGTGACATTTTCAGCTTAAAATGCAAAGTATATCAAGAGAAGTTATATTAGTAAAAAATGGGACAATAGGTGAATCCAGGTTATAAGATCTTTAAATAACATTAGAAGAAAGATATAGTTGATTCAATAAATGATAAGAAGCCAGTAAAGATTTGTCCTAAAAGCTATGAATTGGATTTGTTAATTAAGTAACTGCCTGAAGGTGGCTTGGGGAGATAAAGGTCATTTGAGAGGTTTTTCACTGTAGTCTCTGTAAGAGTTAACAAAAGCCTGAATTTGAGTTGATAGAAAAAGTGAAAAATAGTTCATGAACTTTCAAAGTAATGTTGAGATAGAATTAATCAGACTTGGCAACTGATTAGATGTAGAGGGTAAGAAAGAGAAGGTGAGAGTCAGAAGAACAACTAAAGAGTGCTAAGTATAACTAAGCCTAGATGAATGCAGAGAATCTTAGTGCTATCAACAAAAAATAGAGAAATTAATGAGATTTTTAGAGATTCAATTTTGAGTAAATAGGAGATGAATACAATTCTGGATATAGTAGGTTTGAGATGTCAAATAAAACATCAGATATTTCCCCATAAACTAATAGGTAATAAGGAATTATGTTAAAGATGTAGAGTGAAGTTGTGGATGGAGATTTGGGAGCCATCTTTTTAAAAATATTTTTAAAATGATACTTGAAACCATGGGGCTAGATTAAATTGCCAAGATGGTAGAGTATAGAGAAGAGAACCAAGAACAATTTTCTTGAGGGTCATCTATTTGGTGAGAAGAAAGATTTAAAGGTACCAGCCAAGGAAACAGAAAGTATGGTTAGAGAAGAAAACTTAAAAGGCTTTTAGCACTTAAGGAGTAGATACACTATTGCATGCTACAAAGAAGTCAAATAGGATGATTTTTTTAAAAACGACTATTGGATTTGTTGATAACACCAGTAATGACCTTGTCAAAAATTGCTTCAATAGAATGGGAGAAAAGGAGTTGAAGAGTAAATATGTATTTAAAAAGGGAGGTCAGGAAGTTGAGACTACTTTTTCTAGAAGTTCCATAGTAAAGAAAAAGGATAATACTATTAGGGATTAATTTGGTCAAAGAAATGTTAGATAGATGATCTTGTCATATGACAGAATTAAAGTCCAAAGAGAGTGAGTGAATTTCCCAAAGTCTCATTATTAGTGTGTCAAAGGCACTGGCCAGCTCTCTGTCTATTATACCATAATACCTCTCTTAGGTAGTATTAGACCTTTATTTTCAAGAATCAAAAAATAGACCTAATTTGGCTTCTGTTGGTAACTCTTTTGCTTTTCTTCCATATTATAACTCTTTAGATTAGTATGTAATGTGAATAGAGGAATTTTTAGTTATTTAACAAAATAATAACTTCATTTCTATAGAGCGTTGAGTTTTCAAAAGCATGTTTCTCCCAAGGATCCTGTGAGGAAAGTAGCATAAAGGTTATCTCCATTCTAAAATTAAAGAAATTTAAACCTAGAGGGTAGGTAGGAAGGACTTACTCAAGGGTCATATAGCTGGTAAGTACCAGAGCTTCAATTGCAACCCAGGGATTCTATCATGTCCAGAACCCTTGTCTATACCATTCTGCCCTTCACTTCCTCCATGAAGCATGCAAAGACCAAATACTGACCTTTAAACCTTTACTTCATCCATGACCGAAAGGTCATTAAACCCATTTTAACAAAAAAAAATTTTTTTAGAGTTCTTGGGGGAGGGGAGAGGCTTTATGTTGACTATATCACTATTCTCTTCACTTCCCTACCAGATACTAGAGCTAATGCAATCTGAAATCTATGACAGTCTTCCACATAATTATCTGTTATGAAAATAATACCTTTCTCTTCTTTGATGTTTTATATTTTTACTAGTAATTTGATATCCTCAGTGCAGCAGCTCTATATGACTGAGTTAGCATTGCCTCCTTTTAGTGCTTAATTTCTCCCAAAATCCTGTAAGGTAGGTAAAGAGTCAGTATCCATATGGAGAAGAAATACTAACCTTCTGGACAGGAAAGAAGCTGCATTGAACTTTAGCTCTGATAACTGCTGTTCAGTACTATATAGAATGGAAATAACAGTTGTACTCTCTCCCTTAGGGAGCATTATTTCAATCCAACAGACACTGATTAAATGTTTCCTCTGAATAAGACATAGGTATTGGAGATACAAAAAACAAAAGAAAAAAAAAAACTACCAGAGACGATTCTTGTCCTCAAGGAGCTTAGAGTTTGTATAAATGTCATTTGGTATATTATTTAGAACTCTGAACAGATCTGAGCTCTCTTTAGAGTCAGAAGTTCACTCCAGTTTCATACTTCACAGCCTACTCATTTCTGCCCATCTTTTGCAGCTTTTGGGATCAAAGGATTCTAAATTTAAAGCTGAAAGGATTTTAGAGGCTAAACTCCAATCATATTTTAGACATTGGAAAACTGAGATAGAAGGAAGTTAAAGTGACTTGCCTACAGTCACACAATTAGTAAGTATCAAGATAAGATTGTTAGGTCTTTCTGATTCCATTGTTAGTGCTACAACTACTGAGTCACCTAGTTTATGCTTGTTGCTTGCAGAAGTTTGCCAAAGGGAATATATCCACTGTTCTGGAACCCTTTCTTGATTTCTCCTGACCTTTTGAGTATATAACTTTTGAATTTTTATTAGGTCAGATGTTCTTGCTCCCCCATTAAATTGCAACAAGCATTTATTACATCCTGGAATGCTTAGATATCTCAAAGCTAAATCAAGAACAGAAGCTGAGGTCTCCTCATTGCTGGACCACTGCATTTTTTTCCTCCACCATTTCTGGATAAAACACTTACCTCAGAGCTTAGAAAACTGTTTTGGGGTCTTCCAAGTTATTATTACAATGACTTCCACTTAGACATGACAATAAGTTGAATGTACTGAAAGCATATGAATGGAATTTTACTGAAATTTGAGTTTTAAATATCCATTTTGAAGAGAGGAACACTGATTGGTGTAAACAAGCAGGGAGTTTCATTGTTTAAAAACTTGTGAGTTAGTTTTGTTCCTATTCTGATTTCTTACCTCTTTCCCTATTCACTGAAGAACTGTCAAAAAACTTAATGTATCTACCTCACCACTGAATGACTCTAGCAGAGGACAGAATACAGGAAGAAGGAGAGTGCAGGCCATCTGGGGAAGTCCTTAATCAACAAATCAGGTAATTAGCTTGGGGGAATAAGCTTCCACAGGAATCTTGGGAAACACAAGATTTTCAAAGGCACTACTGGTAAATAGAGTGCAAGCTCTGAGAGGCCCTACCTCAGCACTTAGTATAGTGGGACATGGAAGATGTTTATTAAACGCCAGTTGACTGATGGACTGACTACCAAATAGGAAAGGCATCACACCACAAGGTTCAGAGATAGACTGTTACATTAATACTGTCATATAAATGAGAAATCTGAGAGGTTATATGCTTTGGCCCACAGCTAATTAATAAAAGAACAAGCACTAGATCCCAAGCCTCCTGACTCCTGGCCCTTTCCTTAGAAAATGTTCTGCATGATATTTAAGAATAAATGCACAAAGTAGAAAGCATGTGAATTAAAGCCATAAAACAATATACTTAGTGATTTGTCTCTGAGAGAGAAATCATCTATAAAAATATACAGTGGCTTTCAGGAAGGAAGAGCATAATAATTTCATAACTTAAAACTTTACTCAACAAGGGATAATTCACATCTTAGATTTTTATACCTGTAACTTGTCATTTTCCTTGGTGGGATCAAGGTGTATCCATTAGTCCCAATAGGCAATTATCATTTCTGTAACTTTCTTGTAATGTCTCCTCAGAAATACTTTAGTCCATAGACACCAGATACTGCCCATTGTCACTCATATTCAGATTTTTCGGTTTTGTTCTGGCAGATAGGTAATATGGTACAAAAAGTGCTAGAACTTGTCAGATATTCTGGGACTCTGGGCAAAGCCCCTTTTCTCAGCTTCAGTTTTTTGATCTGTAAAGTGATAATAATAACACCTGTAACATAGGGTTGTTCAGGAAATCAAAAGCAATAATATGTACATAGTGTTTTGCAAACTTTAAATTAGTATATAAATGTTAGCTATTATTATTGTTATTGTAAGATCTCTCATAATTTGTATTCTAGTACTGTAACTTTGAAGAACCCCAGCTCACCTTCACATTATGAGGAGATATTGGAGTAGAATCATAAGGAATCTTTAAAAAAGTGTTGAACTTGGTGTCAAGAAACCTGATTAAAATTACATCTCATTACCTAAAACCTTTTGGATTGAAATCAAGTCATTTAATCTCTCTGGGCCTTAGTTTTCCCATTTTCGAAGAATAAGGATCTTGGACTAGAAGACTTCTAAAGTCCTTTCCAGTATAAATCTCTAATCTTATGATCATCCATGCCTAGGGTTTTTAACCTAAGGACTATGAACTTATTTTCTTATATTCTCAGTATTATAGGTTTCCTTTGTAATCCCATGTGTTTTATTTTATGTATTTTTAAAACCTTATTCTGAGAAGGAGTTCTTAGGTTTGACCAGAAGATCAAAGAGGAACATAGCACAAAAAAGATTAAGAAGACTGCTCTGGTCCAATTCCTTTATTTAGCAAACTCGGGGTTATAAAAGGCAAAGTGATTTATTCAAGCACCAAATGCTAATGTGTACATCAGATCAGATACTTGAACCCAGGTCATCATACAGTACTGTGTAATTTTCCTGTCTTCTATTTATAATTTTCATTCTCCTATTTTAAAGTTGTACTTAGTCTAAATGGGCCAAACAAGAGCAAGGGATCAGAATGTTGTCCACTTCCATGTCTCTTTATTCTTTTTCAACTTTAGCAAATCTAAAGTCACACCTTGCCCCTCCCAAAGATTCATTTAACAGCTATTAAAAGAACTAACGGAAAGAATTTTTTTTACCAGTGCACTAAAAAATCCTCTTCCACTAGGGCATCCAAAGGAAGCTGGGGAATACTACAGCTAAATTACCATAGCAACATATTCCCTTGTTTTGTACCTCTCCCTCCTAGTCCCATACCAGCTCTCATGCTCCCTCTCTCTCCAATTCGTTTTCAGTCTTAGAGCCACAGGGTAAATACATTCTCCTTTCCTGCAGAAATCTTTAGATAGAGACTATCCCTCCAGAGATTTATGGCACCTGCTCTCTCTTCTGTAAGGCAAGGAACGAGGCTCAAAGAGACTTACTCTAAGCATATGCTAATAAAATGAGAACAGGAAAAAAATGATTAAATGAAATAAATTAATAGCTCTAGGCTCTCAACTACCAAAACATTTTCCAACTAGGAAGGTTTTAATTTTTTATTTTCATATTCTCACTCTCTTTTTTTCAAGACATCTATTCTTATTCTTCCTATGTGTATATAACATTACATTTTAGAATGGATATGTATGTATGTGTCCATACCTATGTGATATATATGTATATATATATATATATATATACATACACATATGTATATATATATATACATAGATATGCCTTATGTGTTTGTATTATATGTGTGAGTGAACATATATATACTATACATGCATGTATATATGTATGTATGTGTATCTTCTGTATTGACAAGTACATTCCTCAATTAAGCATATGTGTTTTTGGTATTACTTAGTAGAAATCTATATCTGGTCAGACCCTTGAGACATCCCTCTTGCTGTTTCAAAATTGTTTCCTTTAAAAATAATAATTATATCCAACTTCCCCTTAAAAGTACATTAAGATATAAATTTTTAATATTTTAATTTTACTAGAACACAGGAAATTGTAAATAGAGAGCTAGAGATAGCAATTCCTCTAAGTTGGGCTTTTATTTACTACATCTTTAAATGTACTTTGTAATAGAGCATAATTAGTACAATGATGATAAATTTACATTAACTTGAATATTTGTGTATAATTGCATTAGCTTATCTATAATCAATACATATATATATATATACATGTATATATATATGTATATATATACACACACATACATTGATTATAATGTGCTGGATAGTGTGGAAATATTAAAAAGTGGATAGTCCAGCTTCTGTCTTTCTAACAATTCTTCTGATAGTCTACTTGGGAAAATCAAACCTTTGCACATGCATAAGAAAAATGTAAGGCTATAAATGAACAGTAACAAATGAAGCATCTTGATGGCTTTAAGATGGAGAAAACCACCCTCTGGGATGTTTAAGTAAGGTGAAATTTGAGCTGGGCCTTAAGGAGTACATTGATTTTTAATAGATGAAGAGAAAAAAGGCATTCAAAACAAGGAAGAATAAGGATAAAAGAATGAAAGAGGTCTCAGAAATATATCGAAAGTATTATAAATAATCAAGTGCATGGTTTTTCTGGAGTATACTACAGAATCAAATGAGCTATTATTTTAAATTTCTCATTGGTCATTTTATAAAGCGTCTTGAAAAGAGCACAGATTAGGACTACAAAATATGTGATGTTATAGTTAAATATTATTAACTGTTTTTCTCTCCCTTTCTTTTCCTCCTCCATAACTTGGACTCAACCCCTTTTATTCAATGACTTAATATCTTCTCTATCCTATGAAGCAGATCACAGGAGCTTATACATTGTCTGAATTCTAGTAGTAGCTACAGCTGGAGCAACCTTGGATAAAATGATGAAGGAGATGATTTGTCTTTTAGTATCCTCCCTTGACATATCTTCCTTTCCCTTCTTACTCTCTTCACACACATATTTTAAGGGACAAATCATAATAGGTATCTCTTAGTAAATGTTTTTTCCAATATTTTCATTTATCCTTATTGCCCTTCTTCTCCAAACCATTGCCCTAAAATCTAGTATCTTGTCCAAGAGCCCTGACTCTTGTGTTCTACATTAAATGATTATTACTAGTGAAACAAATGTAGAATGAACCTCTACGTGCAGATAATTCTTCAGGACTCGAATGATGATCTAATTAATATGGGTATACCTTCCATAATGGCAGACTGTAAGACACTAATACATTCTCTCATTTTTCCTACCATATATCTCTGTAAAGGATTTATCCTACATGTTAGAGGATTTCCTCAATTTTTTTACATCTAGTCTTAAGATTGGTTGGTTGTGGTGACCCACAAATAATACCTTTGTATATCATTTTAGCAACCTCTATTTTTTTGAAAACCACTCTTTGTAACCCGATCCAACTCCATACTGCAGTCATCTATTAGTGACCGGATCATAAGATTTTCTTTTATTTCTCCAAGTGTTCAGTATTTCATTCATAGTCTTCCTTTCCTCTTTCCCCATCCTCCTCTATCTTTGTAACCTGAACCTTTGCCTTTACAATTAGGGACTTCACTATGTATACTGATGCACCATGTATTGCCTTACCCATCTAAGTAATCAGCCTTCTAACCTACCATGAATTCTATCTTCACTTCAGGCCTACACAATGATAAACATATCCTTGATATATCAACTCTAAGATCCAAAATTTTTTCTATTCATTCTATTGTCTGCAAATTTTCTTTATCCACTACTTTCCCTCCTAACACACAATGTTTCCCAGGCCTTCACATCCTTATGAAACCTTAACTTAACCCTGTGTCTTCAAGCCATCATCCTATATCTTTTCTCCCTTTCACAACCAGTGACCACAAAAAGTGATCAGTTACACCAGAGATTTCAAAGTCAAGGCTAGCCCCATGGGGTTATAAAACTTCTGAATATGTCTAGAACAACATTAAAATGTAGTTGAGAAATGTTTACTTTTTTAAAACATGACAGCTGTATGGCACAGTTGATAGAGTACCAGCCCTGAAGTCAGGAAGAACTGAGTTATTACCTGTGTGATTCTAGGCACGTTACTTTAACTCAATTGCCTCAAAAAAAAAAAAAAACAAAACAAAACAAAACTCAGACAATATAATACAACATCAATAATATCAACAAGTGGTTTTTGAAGTCAATATGCTCCCAGCAGGAATCTCTCTTTATTTTAGTTTGACTTCATTGGTTCTATCTCCTCATTTCCTATGAACATTTCTTCCCTTGTTTCCTGTCTTCCAATCCCAAAACTACACTGAAACAGTTCTCCTCAAAGTTAGCAAATAGTTCTTAAATGTTAGGGGTAGGTAGATCACATAATGGATAGAGCACAGAGCTAGGGACCAGGAAGACTCATGTTCATGAGTTCAAATATGGCCTCAGATACTTAACGTTGTGTGAACCTAGGCTAGTCACTTAACCCTGTTTGCCTCAGTTTTAATATCTTAAAATGAGCTAGAAAAGGAAATGGCAAATCACTCCAGTATCTTTAAAAGAAAATCCCAATGGAGTCACAAAAGGCAGATGTGATAGAAAAACGACTGAACAATAAAATTAATAGTGATTTGGAATATTTTTCATATGGCTACAAAATAGCTTGGGTTTCTTCCCTTGAGAATTCCCTGTTCATATCCTTAGAACATTTATGAAAAAAAAAAAAAGGAATGATTCTTAGTCTTATTCGTTTTAATCTATTCCTTAAATTTCTTGGAAATGAAACCTTTATCAGAGAAACTCGTTGCAAAGATTTTCTCAATTAATTGTTTCCCATTAAATCTTACCTTTCCATTTTTATTTAATGTCTCCTATAAATACTCTCTTCACCAAACTGGCCTGCAAGCTGCTTCCTCTTATCTCTGTTCCTCTACATAAGTTTGCCTCCTCTCACCCCTCCACCCAAGCTAAAATGAACTCCTCCTCCATTTTCCTCTTATAGAAGCTCTAGTTTATCTTAAAGCACTCAGATGTCACCTCCCCCAAAAGAACTTTCTATCTTGCTATTGTTTGAGTTCAGGGTGAACCTCCCAAATATTAGGGTTCTGGACTTGTGTCACTAGTGTCCCAAAAGAATTTGGAGGCTTAGACTACCTCCTAGACACACACACACACACATACACACACACACACACACACACACACACATACCCCTACAGCCTGCTCCCTTCACCTTGTATTCACCTTTAGTATTCTATTTTTCACATAATTACTTCCTATCACTTTCTACATTCTTTGTTGTATTACTAAAATAAACATGTACTATAGTTTTGCTTCTGATACAAAGAAAACTCCTCAAGGTGTTCACTGACACAATACTTTGAATATAGTAGATACATAATAAATATTTACTGAGTTAAACTGAATTGAATTCAAAGCTTACAAATCACATTCCTAGAAGGCCTATAAATTTAATAGTTCAAAAATTCTTATCATCAGTTTATAAAAGAGGAAAGTGAGCCTCAAAAAACTTAAATAGTATTTGTCCAGTGGCATATAACTAGGGAATTTTGGAGCCCAATCAAAATAAAAAACAATGCTCTTTCTACTATGTGTTTTCTTATGATAATCAATTATGTATTAAGCACTATGTTTCAAGCACTATAAGATCAAAAGAAAGGCAAAAAACTGACTTTGCTCTCAAGTATTTCAAAGCCTAATGGGAGAGACAATGTATTATGTAAATAATTCACGCAAAATTGTTGTTTAGTCAGTCATATCTGAGTCTAGTGGGTCCCATTTAGGATTTTCATGGCAAAAATTATGTAAGTGCTTTGCCATTTCCTCCATCTTGTTTTACAGATAAGGAAGCTAAAGAGAGTTAAGTGACATACCCATGGTGACAAAGTAAGTATCCAAGGCCACATTTGAATTCAAGTCCTCCTAACTCCAAGACCAGTGCTCTTTCTCATTGTACCATCTAAGTGCCCCATATGCAAGTTATTTGAAAGGAAACTGTAGATAATCAAAAGGGGGAAGGAAGATACTAGCACAAAATAAGATTGGGAAAAGCTTTTAATAGAAAGTGCAACTTTAGTTGAGATTCCAAATGTAATGCTGGAGAAACTGAGGCAAGATAGAGATTAGAGAGTGTTTTAAATATTTTATTAGAGGAAGAGTTTGACTGGCAGCCAAACAGGATTCATGTCTGATTGCCAGCCAGGTGGATGTGACTCTTGTCTCAAAGCAATCAACAATGAGCAAAGAATTTCAGAGACTCTTATAGGACTCTAGCAATTGAGGAAACAAAGGCAAGGGGGGATAGAGCACTGGTTGAGTCTAAGTTGTAGAAAATGACCATAAATTCAGTTTTGACAGGTTGGGGGTAAGGAAGGATCACAAATTTTCATTAATTGGGAAGAAGCTAGAAGACACTAAGTCTGAGGCAGAAAATACCCAACATTTGAGATAAGCCATCTGGAGTTTTAGGATTCTTTGGAATGCCAGTGGCCAGAGCTCCAAAGCCCTAATTATCTCAGTCCGAATAGACAAGAAAAGGAGTTGCCACCAGGGAAACTGAGGCAGAACACAAGGAAGCCAGAAGTTGGATAAAATGAGTTAGAGAATTACAGGCACATAGGACAAAGAGTGAAAATGCAGAATCAGGAGATACAGTGTTTTATAAGAATAGAAAAGAAACCAATGTCATTGAGTCACAGAATATTTAGAGGGAACTGAGGTAAAAGACTACAAAGTTAACAGTAGTCACAATTATGGAGGAATTTAAAAGCTAAATGCCAATCAGAAATTTTATATTTTATCTTAGAATTAATAGGGAAGAATTGAAATTTATTGAATGAGAGGGAACTAAGATCCCTGAGCCCTGATCAGCCCTGCATTGAAAGATCAATTTTCTGGCTGAACAGAGGATGAATTGCAATGGGGAATGCATGGGGCAGAAAAACCAGCTAATAGACTACTGAAGAAGTCAGAATGAGATGATGAAGGCCTGTGCAGTTGTTGAATTTGTTAAAAGAAAGAAGGGAAAGTATATGAGTGAAGTTGCAGAGACAGAATTGTAACTTTTTGATAGCTTGGACATAGGGTTTGAGACTGTGCAGTTGAAGATGATATCTAGATTGAGCCCTCTACAGAAAAAGGGAAATTTATATAGGACAGAGCTTTCAAGGAAGGGAAGATAATGAGTTCTATTTTGGATATATTGAGTTTAAAGTGTCTGTGGGATGTTCAATTTGAAATGTATAATAGGTTGTGATAAATAACTGCTATGTATCAGGGGAAAATAATGACTGCTAATTGTATAAGCAAAATTTACTTGATTCTATTCCATATAGATGGTATTTCCTTCTTTTCCCCTGATTCAACCTATTTTCCAAAGATTGCTTATTACACTAAACATCCCAGATTCCTCATATTTCATATTCCTCTAACAGATGCTCAATGATGACTCAAGCATACCATTAAACATTCTAAGCTTATATTTTGGATTGTGGCTGAAAAAATTAGAAAGTGACCTCACTAGTTTTCTCTTAGCAGTCATAGCCCAGATACAAATCAGCCAGTTCTCTGGTGAATTCCATACTTCACTGCCTTAAGATACATTGTCTCTAAGCCAAGGTATGAAGAGAGAACTTGTAGACACTCATACTTGAAGAAGGGAAAAGTTAGATGGCATGAGATCGCTGTCTATAAATATTTAAAAATTGGCCATGCAGAGGAATGATTAGACTTGTGTTGCTTAGCTCCAGAGGGCAGAACTAACAGTAAATGAATCCAAATTGTAGAGAGACAGCTTTTAACTCTATGTAAAGAAAAACTTCTTAATAATTAAAGTTGTTCAAAAGTTTATTGGATTGTCTTAAGAATAAAGAATAAGCCATCACTAGAAGTTTTCAAGTATGCTTCCTGCCTTCTTTTATCCTTCCATTCTCCCTTTTTTTATGCATATAGCATCTGGTTGATTGCCTACCATTTTAGTCTCTTTTCTAAATCAGATACTTTTTTTCTTTCATTACAGAAAAGAAATCTATATGGTTTCTCCAGTATGTGATTCACTTTTCTTTTGATTGTCTTAACTTCCTAGCTAAAGTAGACTAATAGTTCTTACTATTTTCCAAGTTTCTTAGTTATCAGAATGTTAGTCTTTACTTCTAATAATTAGCCAAGGTCATTTGAATTTCTGAATTTTATATGCAAAACTTTTTTTAATCTCTGATTTTGAATCACTAAAATATCTTGAGTGGGGGGGGGAAGATAATCTTAACAAAAAATTTCACTGATGTGAATCAACTTATTCACAAGTTACTGTCAGGCATAAAGGATGGAAATGGCAAAAGAAGCATTATGTTTAAATCTCATTTGTGCTTCATTGAAAAATATGCTTCAAAAACAAATATTCTTGAGTTGCTGAAGGAAGAGACCAAGAGAGTAAAGAAATAGAAGACTGATTTATGACTTTTTAAAATGTGAGTCATTTTATTCAAGAGGGACTTATCTATATTATTGTTGTTCACTTCATATTCTTGTAATTCTTTTAGATCAATGAAATCCAGCAAACAATTTTGATAAAATCTGCAAGAATGTTTCTTAAACTGTGGATACTAAAATAATTTATCTACTTTTCTTCATTTTATTTTGGCCTCTTTCCAATATTATAAGTGACCTAAAAATATCATTTAAAAGAAGCCTTAGTTTCTTATGTTGAAATTTGTCATCAATATACAAAAACCTAGTAAGTAAACTATTTTGTTAAATGTACCATTGACTAAGACAGTGCCATAAAAAGGAGAATTAGGAATTATTGAGAAAAAGAAGAGATGGAGAAGTCAGCATGGTGTGATGAAATGAAAACTGGACTAAGCATTGGGAGATTTGACTTCTCCAGGGATTAACTCTATATTCTATAAGTAACTTGACTTATCTGAGTATCTGTTTCCTTATCTGTTAAATTAAGAAGTTAAATAATATGGATATTAAAGGCCATTCCAACTTTAAAATCCATTAAAATGATGGGAAAAAGATCAAGAAAGTTTACACAGCAGATAAAAGGTATTGTGGGAAGATGTATGTGTGTGTGTGTATGAATTCTGGAAGGTATAAAAAAGGAAGAAAATTGGAACTAGGTAAAGGTATTGGAAGAGGGAATTATAGGAGATGAGAATGAAATGAAAATCAAAAACTTTGAAATTGGTAGCAAAAGATGACATCAAAAAGTGTCAAGATTTCAGAATAGGAAAAGCTGAAAGAAAAGTAGCAAAGAACATAAGGAACTACAAAGGAGACCATAATTAGGAAGGATGTAATCTAGGAAAGGGACAAGAAAAAAATTGTCACTTTCTCTTTGTACTATTAAAAATGCTTTTCCAAATATATTAGCTAAAACAAAGATTCTTAATCACTTCTGTATCATAGACCCAGTCAATAAGCATTTATTAAGCCTATGCCCCCTCTTTTGAAGGTATTTAATACGTAAAGGATCAGGAAGGAATCGATTACATTGAATTGGGGGGAGTAATCAAATATATATATACACACACACATGTATATATATGTGTATGTATATAAAGATTGTGGATACCAGGTTAAGAATTTTTGAAGAGGTTTTGATAAGGTGTTCAACTAATCAGTGAAAACATTGAAAGCAAAAACAAACAAAAAATGTGCTAACTCTATTTGATTTTAATATGGTTTGATTACACATTTTGCTCTGTTTTTGAGTTGAATAAATTACAGGATAAGAGGCAGTATGGCATAGCACCTCAGGGGTCAGTCTTAAACTTAAGAAGATCTATGTTCAAGTCCTGCTTTTAACACAAACTTAAGTGTCACTTAGCCCAAGTATCTCTCAGTCATTGCTAAAGGAAACTGAAAGTTTCACACAACAGTGTAACCACAGGTCCAGACCAAGAAAAAAAAAAAGCTACAGAAAATCAAGCTATTCTTGATCCAGAATTCTTACTGGCTTCCTTAAACTTAGAACAAATTATGATAGCTGACTTTCTCAAAGGTAACCTCTGGCTGACAGATTTTTAAACCCTAAGCTTCCAATGCAGGCTAGGGAGAAAACTGTGAGCCACTACATGTAACTGTTTTGAAATGTCCATGCATTTCCTTGATTCCACTGAATCATTAATTTTGCATAGGTTTTCCTGAATACTCCCAGGTCCAAAGGATATTTGTGTACCCCAAATCTTAAATGATTTTATATTTATTTTGCTAGCCCAAAGAAGACACATTATTAGTTCAAAGGAAAAGATATTTGATTGAATGATATAGCAAGCTAAATCACAAGAAAAAATAATTCCCCATATGCACAGAGCACACTCTTACAAATGTTACCAGACCATCATTGGGGAAAGGGACACAAGAAAGGGCCATGAGATAAGCAATAATGGTAGTAGTAATTAGCAGAGATGAGATTCAGAAAAAGAATACAGAGAGAGATAAATAGGGAACATGTAGCACTAAGGAAAACATGAAAGAAGATACAAGGGAAAATAGAAATGGGTATAGGAATTCACATACTCAATACTGGCCTGTTGCTATTTTCTCTGGTGATATCATTGGATAAGGTTCTTCCTACACTGAATTAGGATCCTTTGCTATTCTGTGTTTTCTGCTATCCTGCTCTCTGATGGCCATCTCTGCTTTAAGCCAAATGTATCAATTGAGTTGCTCTCTCCACTTCTGTTCTCTATTTACATCTCTGCTATTACTATTGTTTACTCTCTGCTATCATACACTAATTTAGGGGAACTCTGTCATCTTTGCCCTCAAATTGAGAGGAATCTACCAAATCTTTTGCTTAGGTACTTAGCATAGTACTTGGAACATAGTTGGTGCTTAATAAATGTTGTTACCTTAATATAAGGAGCAAGATTTACTTCTTTTATGATTGAAAACTAAGCTACCAGTACAATACAATATAATACAGTACAATACCAGCTAACTAGAAAAGCCCATTGGTATTTTTAACTCTTGTATTTTGAATTTCTTGTCCTCTTTCTAGATTTAGAATCCACACAGTTCCTGTGTTAAAAGGGATTAGAAAAATTCTTCTAACTCCCATCATCAATTTGTTTATTAATCTGGATCTCTAAAAATCATCCCAAAGGATTCCATTAAAAAAATTACAGAAAAACTTTATGGAGCTAGGGTAACAGGGTTCTTTTCAGTCCTTCTGAATGTATCTTTTTGCCATTGAAATCAACTCAGTACAAGATGAAAAAAGGGCAATGATATTCAGTAGAGCTGGTGATTTCCACTGCAGTTCCTTCATTTTGTATTTCTATCTTTGTAATTATGTGTTCCTATCAGCAAAAACAATCATATTCTATCTCCTTACACTACTATTCTAGAACAAAACCTATATTAAATGTACACATTTCTTTGGAAGCAAGGATTGTTCTGTCTAAATTTGTATCTTTCCAGTTCCTAATATAGCTATAATGGGATTTCTTTCATAGGACCTTACATAATAAATGTTTGTTGACTTGAAGTGCTAGAAAAATTCTGTTATGTCTGAATACCTAACTAACTTTCCATTCTCTTTGCCTTGAAAGGATTGGAGCAAGGAATATTTTGATTTGTTTAGCTTTTTTTGTTTGTTTTTCCCAGAGTACAGTTAATATTTGGTGAGGAAAGAGGGCCTTATAGGTTTTATATCCATTGGCAATTCTTCCTAATAAGCCAAATAGATATGGGTGCTCATAGAATTCATAGTTGGGGCACTTGGGTTGGGAAGGAAGAAACAAAAGGAGGAGGAAGACTGAGAAAAAGGGAGAGAAAGAGAATATTTATTGAAGCTTTATTAGGTATCAGACGTGAATCCAGAAAAGAAGTAAGTATGGATCGCCAAGGCATTTCTTCAAATGGTGGTTTCAGAATCTCACTAAAGTTTTATGGATTGATAGGTATCTTGGCTCAGACCAATGAGAAAGAGATCAATTTCAAGTGTATCCACAAATATTGTTGCTGTTGTTTTAATTTCACCCAAGGTAAATGATATCAAATATCCAAAAGTTTCAGTAACTCAATCAAACAGGGAGTGATTTTTCATTTTTGTTTTTAGCCTCGCTGCTTAAATGTCTGACAAATTTAAATCTGAGAAATTTTCCTTTGCATGTGGAATTGTTCAGGTTTCACTTCCTTAAAATAAGGTGGCTAAATTAAGTGACCTCTTAAGGTCTCTTCCATCTCCAATCTTCTATGTTCTATAATAGTGGCACTTCTGTGCCCTAACTTTTATAAAAATTTAAAATTTACAAAGTGTTTTTTTAACAGTAGCCTTGTAAAAGTAGGAAGTATAAATATTTTTATCTCTATTTTATAGATGTAGAAACTGAATCTTAAGACAATTGGCTGGGAAATTTCAAAACTAGGGTTTAAATTCAGATCATCTGAATGCAAGACTAGAATTCTTTCCACAATACCTTGCTGCTTCTCACGTTCTATGTTCTAAAGGTCTTTCCAGCTCTAACATACTATGATCATATGAAATGCAAAACACACTTAGCAATTGCATATGCCATATGATGGCATACTCTACAATGAGGAAAAGTCCTATTGGATGCAAAGCAGTCCCCTTTAGGTAATACCCTTTGGACTGAGGAAGGTGGTTAAAAATGGGAATGTTTGTTGCCTTGAGTCCATTGCACTAGTCATCTTTCGTTTTTGTTTTTTTGTTTGTTTGTTTTTTTTGCATGGGTCCTTCGAGTCCAATCCCAATACTGAGTCCAGCTGCCCCAGCCTCTTGTTTAGCTGCCTCCACTGCTGCTGGAACGTGCATGTGCTCTGGCAGCAGTTTCCCATGGAACATCCCCTTAAATGAATGGGACGTCAGGATGTGCTAGGTACGTTCGGCCACACTGGACAAAAGCGTATTTGCTGGATGGGTCTGGTGCGTCATTCAGCTCTGCAGCGGCTAACAGTGTTGGCATTAAGGGGTCAGAACCAGACTGTACATTCAGATCCACTAACCCCTTCTCTTGCTGCGGGGAGTTACAGCCTTTGTCATTTGAGGGTGGGGGTGGGGAACTGATTAATTTTAAATGCTGTATGATTATGGTATAAAAAGGACCCTTTGGTTTAACAGTAATTTGTTTATTTTATTGATGTTATTGGGAGACAGGTGGTGCAGTGGAGAGAGCACTGGGTTTGAAGTCAGGAGGACCTGAGTTCAAATCTAGCCAGAGACACTCCTAAGCCATATGACATTGGGCAAGTCACTTAACCATTCCATTCCTTTCCACTTAATCAGTGCCTCAGTTTCCTCATCTGCAAAATGAGGATAATGATAGCACCTACCAGCAGTGTTGTTGTGAGGATCAAGTGAAATAAAATTTATGAAGTGCTTTACCAACTTTATAATATTATATAAACACTAGCTATTGTTATTGTCACAAATTATTTATAAGGATATGGGTATTGGAGCAGATAATTTCATGCAGAATGAAAAATAAAGTTGCCACAGCAAGGACTTTTCAAGTTCCTATAGAAAATACAAGCATAATCCTAGACTTTGCCTCAGTTCTGCTTAGGTATATTTTAAATCCTGTCTATACTTTAAGATTGGTGCTGTTCAATCTTTTCAATTGTCTGATTCTTCATAACTCCATTTGATGTTTTCTTGACAAAAAAAAAAAAAATGGAGATTATTGCTATTTCCTTTTACAGATGAGGAAAGTGAAGGAAACAGAGACTTGCCCAGGGTCACACAGCTAATAAGTGTCTGAGGCTGAATTTGGTCTCAGGTTTTCCTGACTACAGGCCCAATGCTCAATCCACTGCGCCACCTAGTTGTCCTCAGATACCTTAGTATACTTTAATGTTTAATTCATCAACCATGAATCATTCTCTTTAGTTAAAGTTAAACTAGATTTAATCTGATTCAATTCAACCAGCATTTATCAAGCACCTGGGCCAAAACAGGAAGGGGGTTAAATAGATATATAAAAGTAATAGAGAGTAGAAAGACCTGGATTCAAGTCCTGTCTGAAACATAAAACAATGGTTAAGACCCCTGCGTAAATCATAACTTCTCAGGGGTCGAGGCAGCCCCTTAAGACTAAAAATCAGAAATAGTTACTGATCTTCATTGGTAGAGGCAGACACACCAGGAGTTCCCTACATTTAAACAGATTCATAATGGGAAAAAGAAAAAATAAACAAGCAAACAAAAATTCCCTGTACTAAGCATTCTTTAAGCAAGGGATCTATATAGACAAAAGAAAAGCAGCACTTGTTCTTATGAAGTTTACAAACATCCAGTTGAGATAATTCTTGGATGGTATAAATTTTCTGTAGTTAACTGAGGTCAGTGATAAAGAAATTTGAAGGTGAACTTCATTTTTTCACCAAATCAACATTAAGCACCTACTCTGCCAGCCACCATAATAAATGCTGGAGAATAAAAACAGAAGATGCTGCTTTCAAGGAACTTGAATCCTTCTAGAGAAAACAATGTATACATATATAAATCTATAGAAAATATTAAGCATAAATTTATTCAAATTGAATACAAAGAGATTTGGATTGAGAGGCACCAATAATTTGAGGGACACAAAGACCTCAAACTCAAGGTGACCCTGAGCTCAAGACAATAAAAGCTTTGTTCATGGAATTCAAATACTCCCACTAATCCTCACCTCCCAAATTTCCATTAATTGATATTTCTATGTCTTTCCAACTTGTGATAATTAATCCAGATATTGAGGACCTAGAGACAATGCCAAATACTGCAATACTATCTGAATCTCTATAATAATAGTGATTATTGTTATTATAAATCCTGTTACTGTAAGAATACTGTTTGTGTTTTTGGATTTCTCATCTTATGATTTATATGGTAAGAATGGCTGTTCTTTATTAACAGAATACTTTGCATATAATTAATGTTTGTTGATTGCAATTACATTGAATCTTTGAGTAGTAAAAAAAGCACTAGATTTTGAATCAAAGGACTGGAATTAAATCCCAACTCTGCTACAATTTACAACTATTGTATCTGTTTGACAAGCTAAACTTAAAAGTCTTAGTTTCCTCTTCTGTCAATTAAGTGCCCAGATACTATGATTCTAATGAAAGTGAAACACATTTTTTATTAACCAGAATAGTCTATACCCTGACCACATCCAATTACAGGGAAAATTTGCACATGTAAGATGACTCTTTTTGATCTCCAATTAAAAAGAAATTACCTACTTGATCTAGAATTTTTTTTCGGAGTTTATTGCCTCTGTACAGAAATACACCAAAATACTGTTCTTCAGCCTTAAAACTATTGCTTCTTCCTCCTTTACAATGGAGAAGTAAGAAGTAGAAGTAGAGAATTTCTAAGGTATCTTTAAGATCCAACATTTTTTTCCTATGGTTTTGCCAAGGAAAAAAAAATAAAATAAAAAAGCAGGTTGCCTTTACTATAGGTGAAACACTTACACAATGATTTCAAGAAGTATTTCAAGGAAAATGACCCCTTCTTCCAGACAATACATCCTCCTAATTAGTTGATAATTAAAATTCTACCATTAGCAATTCATTCTTTTGACTTGAGAACTTGATTTCTTTTTAAATTAAACACCTAAAAGAGGGCATAAGCATCTTCAGATTTATCCAGGAAATTTAGTTCAGAAAGAATGAGTTGATAAATTTTTCTCCTGAAATTGAAAGGCAGGAGAAAGATGAGACACCTGAGTTGGAAGTAAACCCTACCAAAGAGAGAAAAGGACAGAGAAAAGAAAAAATCGAGAGAAATTTCACCAATTGTACCATATTGCCTTTGGACCAAAGACAGGGTAAAAATAATGAAAGAAGAATGGGTGTTGTTTATGTAAATTATGAAGTCCCCAGAGAAAAAATTAGGGTACTTTTTTTTTGTAAAAACAATTTACAAAGGTTTTCAATTTGTTTGGATTTTAAAATCTGATCTTGAGAAGTTAAATAGTCAATCTGATATAGAGGGAAAAAATTCATATTTCAATTTAGGCCATATCTATTTAGTTAAAGTGAAATGGATAATTGGGCCAATTCCCTAGATCAGTAGTCTTCAAAATTTTCTGATTGTTCTCCATTTTTGATCTAAAAAATTGGACTTGATCTCATAAATAATATTTATTTATAAATTATGTACTAAGAGGAAGCATGTTATATGTGTGGAGAACTGGCCTGCAAGTCAGGAAAACCTGGGTTCAAGTCCTACATACTAATTGTATACCCCTGAACAAATCACTTAACCCTTAATTTTAATAGACAACTGCCTAAGACTATCAGCTGCACAGAAGATGCCAATGTCTGTAGTAATTTAAGTATCTCCCTGAGAGCTCCCTATACTAACAAAATCCAAACCACTAATTATATAGATTATAAAATTTATATTTAAGTTTATTTTTAAATGAGATAAAGAGGAAATAAATTTGTGATTACTATAATAATGATTACATTATACCAATATTTCATTATAAAATTATAACATTTTCCTACACTCCATGGGAATTCCCTGAAGTCATAAGTAGAGGAGGAATATGAACAGATTTTATCCCTTTGGTAAAGGGAGGAAAGGAAAGCAGGATGTATTGGAGAATCACTTCTCAGCTTTTTGGCTAAATCCAAATGAGGATTAATTGAAGAGGGAAGAGATATTAGGTAGGAGAATAATTCGGAGGCTGTTGCAATGTTCCTGGCTGCATAAGAAGAGGGCCAGCACTGAGATGGTAGCTGTGTGAGTAGAAAAGTAGAAAAATGTGATAGGAGATGTGGGATAAAAATGATAAGATTTGATTAGATATATGAGGTAAAGAACAATGAAGAGACAAAGATTACCCCAGAGTTATGTGTCTTGGTGATTGGAAGAATGGTGGAAACTTCCAAAAAATAATAAAGTACAGGAAAGACATTGTTGTTGGAAGAAAAGTGATATAATGATATTGTAATTCATCTGGATCTGCTCAGTCTTTGAGACTCATTTTGTCCCACCCAAAATGAAGAGGAAATTAGGGGAGAAAAGAGGGGAAGTCTCCTTGATTATAGACAGGGGCATTTGTCACAGCTGTCAGGTAATGTGAAGATTAGAGAGATGTTTTTCTTGTGGTACCTACTCTGGTTGCCTACATAGTAATTGGGTTATAACTGCTTTGAAGAGATAATGCAAGCCCCAAATTTGTCTGCTGAGGGGAAGGTGGGATCCATCTTTCCAATCTGCAATTGTTCTAGTAACATACTCTTTGGGACCAGACCTGGCTCACAAAGGGAGGCCTCAATTGAAGCACATTGTTTAATATAATCAAATCAAACAAGAGTTTTCAATTAAAAATATCAACACACATAACTTTGCTGCTTATCAGCTGTGACCTTGGCAAATCACTTAACCTCTCTGGGCCTCAGTTTCCTCAAAAAATTAGGGTTTGGCCTAACTCTAAATCTGTATGGCCCCTTTGAGGGCAGTTAAATTATATCTTTTTTCCATTTTACTTTGTTAGGGTAGAAGAGAGCCACATTTATCTTTTTTTTTTTTTTAATTTCAAAATATATTTTACATATATTTAATTTATACTTTGTATTTTGTTCTGTTTGAGACATAACAAAGGAGAGGGCAGGATATCTGTTCTGATTAAAGTAACTTAGTAACTGTGTCTCATTATTCAATTGACCCTCAGTTATTACAATAATTTATTGTTGTTTGATCTAAAGTTCCAAATACTCAATTGAATTCTTTTCTATCCTTTTATTTATTTTTCTGAGTCTCTAAATTAATTAGGATCAAATCCACAACTAGAGAAGAGCAGTGCTTTGCCATGGAGCAATAAAAGTATTGTGAGCACTGTTCTGAAATATTTTTTCCCTCCTTTCCCTAGTCTTGGTTGCCTTGTCCCACAACATATTTCCTCTGCCCTTGCAATTATACCGCCAGGGAGTCCTTCCCAAAATCCTCCCATTTACTCAGATGCAAAAATTGCTGGTTAAGTATATGTTGGAAATGGCTCCTTGAAAAATCTTGTCAGATTCTGTCTGCTTCTCATTAGATTCAATTGATTCAAATACATAATTATAGCAAAAACTCATGTTTCTCTAACAGTTTAAACTTTGGAAATTGCAATCTCTATATTAAGCCTATGAAATAGACAATACAGATATTATTTCCTCTATATTTCACATCTGAAGGAACTGAGGCCCAGGAAGCAACAAAAACAAACTTTTCTAATTTTACCACTTTTTAAAAAAAATTGAACCAAGAATGAGGATGAAAATTGTAAATCAAGAAGATAAGTACTGCTTACATTAAATTGTGAGACTAATTTTTTAAATCTCAAAATAGCAAAGATTTAATAATTGTAAATTTTATTTGAATTGGGTTGATGATTGCTAAGATTCCTTCTAATTCTAAATCTTATAATACTAAAATAATTAACTACTAATGTTAGTTGAATCTTTAAAAAAAAAAGCTTTATTGATACTTTAAAAATATTGCTTCTATTTCCTAATATCATTCCCCCAAATACAATGCTTCATTATAAAAAAGAATACAGGTAAGCAAAATAAACATATTGACCATGTCTCCCTGTATTCTTCATTCCCTACCAAGTTTACCACCTCCCTACAAAAAGGAGAGAAGTATATCTCATCAATAATCTGTAGCTAAAGGTGATCATCATACTGATTTGAATTTTGATGACTTTTATTATCATGTCCTTTTCCACCATTATGGTCAGTTTGTATAACTTGTCCTTGGTTATTCTTATTTTGTTTTATATCAATTCATCCAAATTTTTTCCAAGTTTCTCTGAATAATTCCTATCTCTTGCTTCTTATAGCCTATCTGAGCTCATGCTATAATTTCATAGTCATTCATTCCCCAATTAGTAGTAACTGCTATGTTTCCATTGAATTTGCTACCAAATAAGTAAAATTATGAATATTTTATCTTGGACCCCTATCATTAATCTCCTTGAATTATGTGTTCAATAGTGGGATTATGGAGTGAATGAACTTGAATAATTTAGTAACTTTTCTTACAAAGTTTCAAATTGTTTTTCAGAGAAGTTAGATTAAGTCACAGCTATACCTATTTTACCATAACCCTTTCAATATTGATTATTTCCATTTTTGTCATCTTTGCTTAATTTGATGGCTGTGAAGTAAAACCTCAAAGTTGTTAGTTTTTTAAATTTGCATTTATCTTATTATTTGTGATATGGAAATTTTTATATGATTACCCAACTAGTTCAGCTCCTATATTCTCTGTGTCCTATTATGTTTTTATTTATTTTGTTAATTCCAGATTTAAATCTGGAAAGGCCTGAAGAAGCCATCTAGTTCAGGCTCCTAATTTTAGGATATGCAGCTGAGGTCCAGAGAAATTGAGAAATTTGCCAGAGATTACAAAGGCAGCCTGTAAGAAGCAGTGCTTGGATTTGAATTTGCACATTGATTCCATATTGAATGCTAATAACTTTTATTTCTTCTTTTAAAAATTGTTTGTACAATTACTTAACTTCAAAATGGCCCATAAGAGATAGATAGAAAGAAAGAAAAAGAAAGAAAGAAAAGAAAAACTGATGAAGATATACCATATGTATGTATATCTACACATTTATACATATATGTATCAATTCTTTACATATCTAAGATATCAGACTTTTATCAGAGATATTTGATATAAAGATTAAGGTATTTGTTTGATTCCTGAATCCATTGTAAAGTCTCATATGAATAGTAGTATAACAGAAAATTCACTAGTTGTATAATCAAAATACATGAATTCTTCTTTCCACTCAGAAACAATCATATCTGCTTTTTTTGATGTTCTATAATTTCTACAGAGTGGAATGTGACCTGATCTTGGACTTCTTCGGAAGGAGTTAGTCATTCAAATGACCCATTATGAAAGAGTTTCATCTATAAGACCATGACACTGTATGGATCATGTTCCAGTTTTTAAAATGTACTTTTAACATCTACATGCAAATAGCTGATGGTTATTTCTGAGATTATAACAATAGCTGATGTTTCTATAGCCCTTTGAAATTAACTAGTTACTTTGTCTACATTATCAAAGTTTTGACCTATATTAGGGTCTTATGAACCCTATGATATATAATAGTAAATGTCATATCTTTAAGTAATATACTCCCAAAGCATTGAACATTAATTCACTAATCTCTATAAAATTCCTTTTTAGAAAGAAAAATGGAAAAAAAAGTTTTTACAAGACAAGATAGAGTAGAAATTATTCTAGGTCTTCCTCTGAATAATTAAACAGTAGTGTAAATGAAGTTGCCAGATAAAATAAATTATGGATCTGTAGCTAAGCAGGTTAGATATGGTATATTTTGGAAGAGAAGTGGACTTAGCTCAAAAGACCTGGGCTAATGTTCTAACTTCACCTGTGACCCAAGGACAACTTACTTTTCTATATTTCAGTTTTCTCATCTGTAAAATGAGGGTATTGAATAAGATGATCTTGAAATCCTCTCTAACTATGGACATCACATGCTCCAAAATCATAAAGAGGTAAAATGACTGAAAAACAAATCAGAGATGGATTCAGGAACTGAGCTGAATTAGAGTCTAATCCAAATATCTGATTCTTACTTTTGCCACCCCTTATGTATGAAAATATGAAACTATTCTTTTTTTATACACATCCATGCAAATTATTTTAGATAATGCAGTGTTTATTATTCTCTATATAAGGAAATCAGCTCTTTATAATTGTGTGCTTGATGGGTCCCTGTCCAAATTTAGGAAGACATTTAAGTCTGCTAAAAATCAAAGTCAACAAACTTTTACACCTATGTAAATATCAAAGTACTTTTGACATTAGATAATCAAAATAAACCAAATAATAGATCCATTGGAAAGCTCTTTTAATATATACTTATATAACCATGCTTGGATAACTTTTCACAGAAACCCACAGAAGGTATTAAGAATCTTCTTTGAAATATGAGGCAGCACCTTCCTCTGTTCTTTGTAAAGATGGGAAATTGTGGATTTGGAACATCAAAAATAATGATGTATTTAGTTACTTTTAATCATTTGATTTTTTTCTTTCTTTTTAATCTTTGGTATACCATATGCCATAGGAGATAGGAATTCAACCTGAGTTCATTGGTATACAAAATATCTTAATGAAGAAACTACCTCTACCAATGTAGGACTTGACTTTTCATTGTCATTTATCATTTTAGAGAGCTGACAAAGCACTGAGAGGTTGTGACTTGTTGGGGTCATGCAGCAAAAATGTATTGGAATTGGGATTTGAACCTAGGCTTTCCTAGTTTTGAGATCTGTTCTCTGTCCACTATGCCATACTGCCTCAAAAATATAAGAAAAAATTAAGAGTATATTTTAAAAATAATTTGTTTTCATAAAAGATAAAATTCTAATTACCTTAAATTAGTGATGACAAACTCAAATAGAAATTTTTGTTGCATGTGTATAGAACTCATCATGACCTCCTTTATGGTTTTCTTGTCAAAGATAGTATAATAGTTTGTCATTTCCTTCTCCCACTCATTTTATAGATAAGGAACTGAGGCAAACAAAGTTAAGTGACTTAGCTACAGTCACACAGCTAGTGGACCTGAGATGTGAACTCAAGATGTGTCCAGTGCTCTGTCCACTGAGCTACCTAGCTAAAATGGGGGACAATAAACTATACATAAGGACTCCTCCTTGCTGTATATTGAGTTAGAAAACTATATCCTCTGTGTTCTATTATGTTTTTATTTATTTTGTTAAATATCTCTCAATCACACTTTCATCTGGTTCAGGCTGTGCACAGGAATGTTTATGGGCAACGTGTAACCCTAGAGCAGACTGTTTGACTCTTCAGACCTAAATGGAAGCTGGAATATTCCTGTGAAATATGTGTATATATACTTGTGAATGTGTGATTGTGCTCTTGAGATCATGAATTTAGGGCTAGAAGAGATTTGAGAGGCCATATAGTCCAAAGTGTTAGTTTGCAAATGAAGAAATTGAGTCTGAGAGAAATGACTTGGCCAGAGTAATATAGCTAGCAAATGTTAAAGACAGAATTAAAATTTAAGATTTCCCAACTCCAAATCCAGCACTCTGTTCACCATACTAACTCATGAGAGACATTTCCAGCCAGATTATTGCTCTTATTTTTTCTACCTGAGAATTTAATTGGTTATAAATGGTACAAATAAAGATATTAGAGAAGTTACCCAAAGTCTATGGCCATAAGCCATTTAGCCATAATTCAGGCTAAATGAAGGTAAGATCAGAAGCAGAGGATTATTCTTCATCCTTATCTTTAATTTCCTTATAATGGCTATACAAATTTCAAGGTTGCTTAATTCAGCTTTCTTTTCTCAACATTTTTTTATCCCAACCTACTACAACCTTATTTTATAGGTAAAGAAACCAAGTTTGGGAAAAAATAATGTTTTGTCATTCTATTTGTTTTGAAGAGTATTCAACTTAATAAGTATCCATAAGATTACAGAAGGCAGGATGGAACAACAGGTTGATAGGTGAAAGACTTTTATTATGTCAGTGTAACCATGACACTACCTGCTTGGTGTTGGACATGTCATTTAAACTCTCTGGACCTCAGTTTATCACTGAGGTTAGAGTACATAATTCCCATGGACCTGTCCTGTTTTAAAACTATAATCCTAGGACAGAGTTCTTCATCTATCATATTATGGACCCCTTTGGCAAACTGGTCAAATCTTTAGATTTCTCAAATTAACTTTCTTTAAGAATTCATCATTGAAGGGCATGCTAAATTTTAATTGCAGATTTTTGAAAATAAAAATGATTTTTTTTCACATTGAAGTTAACAGACATTTTATCAACCCTTTGTCAGTCCACATACATCAAGGGAAGAGCCCCTGTTCTGGAATGACAACTAGAGGACAAAGGGAATACCCAAATTGAAATTAGTCTTTAAGAAAAAAAAAAAAAAAAAAAAAAAAAAACACTTTCCTGTGCTGGTCCAACTGCCTTCATGCTGAGAACCTGCACAAGTTTTCATGAGAGACAAAGAGGGGGCAGTTTCTATGGGAACACAGCTAGCTTCATCTGCTATTTCCCAATGCAAGCTGCTCAGTACAAACTACTAAAGCATCCTCTCCACAGGAGACCAGGAGTAATCACATGTAGTCCTCATTTTTCACAGGGGATGGCCATGCCTTTGAAAAGCCAGATGCAAATTGAATTTTTATAAATAGGTATTAAATACATCAGTATAACTCACTTTAAGGATAAAGAAACACTGATGTAAATATTGTTCTGAGCTAGAAAGCCTTTGGGAATCCAAATCACCTCCTCAAAAGCAAGATGCAGTTGAGAAAGGATCTGCCTTTGAAGCCTGGAAGCCCAGAATCCTCATTACCTTTTGACAGAGGAGAGTAGCTTAAACCCATTAGGCCTTAATTTCCTTACCTATAAAATAAGGTTATAGTAAATGATTTCTGAGGTCCCTATAGTTCTAAATCTATGTACTATTTTATATGATTAGAGTTTGGGATATTGTTTGTTTATTTGTTTTAATACAGACTTTCCTGAAATACAGAAATTGAGAAAGGGAATAATATCTTGAATGCTAAAGTCCATGTGAATGCCAACAATCTGAAATTTTCAATAGGTATGCTAGGGACTTTGTTGGAGTCTAATGATTCTATGAAAAAAATGAAACTGTATCTGCCTTCAAGGGCTTTGTTGTCCATTGCATACAAATCTTTATGACCCTGTGGACCACAGCATGCCAATATTGTCCATGAGGTTTTCTGGCCACCAGAGCTGGAGTGGTTTGCTATTTCCTTCTTCAATGGAATAAGGCAAACAGGAGTTTAAAATGCCCTACCCAGGGTCACACAGCAATTAATTATTTGAGTTCACATTTAAACTCAGCTCTTACTGACTCCAAGCCCAGCATTTTATCCACTGAGCAACCTAGATGCCTCAGGGACTTAACATCCAAAAAAACTAGGTTATGGGATAGGATAAAGGAATAATTCCAGAATTTAGTTCATGTGCTCCAGAAAAACAAGACTTACAAATTTAAAGCTTGAAGGGATTGTAGAGATCATCCAGGCTAATCTCCTCCTTTTACAAATGAGAAATCATAGAAATTATGGATCAAAAACAACAACAAAGCAAAGTGAGAAGTTAACAGTTACTAACAGGAAAAACTAAGATTAAGTCCTTATTTATAAAATGAATTGGAGAAGAAAAAAGTACCTTTACCAAGAAAACTCTAAATGGGATAGATTTTCTAGATAGGAAAGCATAAGAGTAGAAAGTCATTTAAATACCAAATGGAGAAGTGTACATTTGATCCTATATGTAAAGGAACCATTGGGGTTTTTTAAGTAGCAGAAGAACATGGTCAGACCTATACTTTAGGAAAATGACGTTAGTGGTTTTGTATAGAAGAGATAAGAATAGACAGAGATCTGAGGCACGCAGGCAAGTATCCTTGGCTCCTACTTCTACTTGCACCTCACTGTTAGAAGGTGCTAAAGATAGATTACTGATCCTTAGAAATAAGTGTTCCCTGGTTCTGAATGAGCTAAGGGCAAATGTACAGAACAGCAGAATTCTTTTAGTGTCTCTGGCACTCTACTGTAACCACTGAGTGTTCATGCAAATGCAGATTTCCACATGCCTTTTTGGGTTTGTTTTTCAGTCTGCTAACTGTAGCATCAACAGCATGAGGGAGGTCTAGTTCACACTGGTTAAGTTCCAATCATGATTAAAAAAGCAAACCCAAAATGCCTGTATTCTGAAGAAAGTCAGCAGGGATAATGGAATCCTCAGGAACATCATAAACTTACAGATTCCTACATATAGAAATCTGGAGACATGAGCCAAGTTGAGTTTGTGTGTTTGTAAGTAGATAGGGGGGAAATTTTTTAGCTGCTTGTTTTTTCTGCCTTTTTTTGGCAAAGAAAAGATGTTTTGATAAATCATATTCAAATTTACCAAAAGTTCCTTAAAAATCTTATGTAATAGGAATGTACTTCTTTTTAATTTATAATAATTAAAATTAAATGGTTTTATATTTGTTTGTTGTTTCAATCATTTTCAGTCATGTCCAATCCTTCATGACCCTATTTGGGGTTTTCTTGATAGAGAACTGGAGTGGGTTTGCCATTTCCTTCTCCAGCATCATTTTATATATGAAGAAATTGAGGGGAACATGGTTAAGTGATTTGTCCAGGGTCACACAGCTAGTAGATGTCTGAGGCTGGATTTGAACTCAGGAAGATAGGTGCTATTGTGTCACCTAGCTGCCCATATATAGTTATAAATTATATTAATTACATTATATATCATTATATAATTTTATTTGACATGGTTTCTATATATATATATATATATATGTACATATACATACATTTCCACATATGTGTGTTATTGTATATATGCACACTAATACATGTGAGAGTATAATTCCACTAGATTGAGGATCAGCTTTGGAGTCAGGATAATCTAAGTTCAAGTTTCTGTCTCTGACTTATACTGGCTTCATGTGACCATGAGCCATGGTCTGTGCTTCCAGACCTGGGCTTCCATATGCTGATTTGCATTGTTATTTCCTCCCTAAAATAATAAAATAAGAGGTCTGATTTAGACATTGATGCAGGTACTATGGATAAAAAAGAAAAGCTCATAGTCTATGACCTTAAAGGGTTTACAATCTAACCGGCAGAAGCGACATCCTGTATAACACACTAAAAGGAGACAAGCATTTAGTGAGCACTCTATATCGATATCATACTAGAGTAGATAGTGACAAAAACAACAGTTCTTGGCCACAAAGGACTAAATGCTATTGCTTAAGTTAGTCAGTAAGCATTTTTAAGCATTTCTAGGATATTAAAAAAATAGATTTATTTTGGTGAGAAAGGCACTGTGGGCAGAATGGCAGTAGGAGATCAGGAAAGTCTTCATTTAGAAAAGATAATGTTTGAACAAAAGTACTGGCTGAAAGTAGACATTCTAACAGGCAGGGGTGAATGGAGAGAACATGTGTGCATTCCAGAAAAGAGAGAATGGATTGCTTGCATTGACCAATACCTTTTGGCCCTCCTGGGCCAGCTATGTTATTCTGCAACAGTAGTTTCCTGAACTACTGAGAGTAAAGATACCAACCAATAAATAAATGCTTAGTCCAAATTCTTGATATGGAATATTACTGGTGAAGACATTTTTTCCACCTGTTCATCTGTTCTAACAGTACTATATGTTCCATATTATAACTCCATTACAATATAATAATACATTGACATATAGTACAATGTGTTATTATAATGTACAGTATATATTGTGATATGATATTTTATTATGTATTACAAAATGATAATCCTTGAATTATATTATATTACAAACACTTGTGATAGCAATGGAAAAATCCAATGAATATTTCTGAAGATTTTTTCTCATGAAAATGAATAGATTTGCAGTATTTTAACTTAGAAGAGCTAAAGAGAATATGTGAGAAAATTAATGTCAAGTATAAATGACTTGTTCTTAAGTAATAGTATCCCCCGTTTTAGTAAATTCTCAGAACAAAAAAGAAGTTTCTTCTAAGGAATGATGACTTGTATTAGTTTTAGCTCTTCCTCTGCTGAGGGTTTGTACATGTGTTTATAGGTAATTACCCACTTGGGAAAGCAATCCACATCTGTGGAGGATGTGCTTTTACCCTCAAACAAATATGGGTAGTGGGAGGGGGAATGACCAGTTGAATTTTGCTGAGTAAATTATTTTAATATAGACTACTAGCCCTTTTATTTTTTCAAAATCTGTGTGTTTGTGTGTATGTGTTTATTTGTACCCAATCATGGGTGAGTGTTCAAACTCTAGGAAGGCCTTTATGCCCATGTAAAATATCTTTTTAACCAATGTACATATTGCTATTTTTAAACCCTGTTTTCTTCTTCTTCCCTGCCTTTATTTTTGATCACTCTTAACCTTTTCTTTACTTGATATGAAAATGTATTAATATGAAACACATTTCTCATTTTCTATTACTGGCTTCTAGAAAAACTTTGTAGGAAAATCTGCTGTTTGTTACCCTCACTGTGGGAACTGGCTCTTAACTAAGCTCAGTTTTTCAAGATGATATATGCATCTTGTGAGATCTAGAATTACATTCCCTTGCTTGAGACTGCATATGACTTAGAGCAGTTTAAAATTACATCAGGCTTTCACACATCCTATGTCAAAACATGGCATTTGTGCAACTAAAATTGGTCTGCATTTCATTTGATTTTCTATTTTGCTCATTGAAAAGTATCCTCTCATCTTGAAATATTAGGTTCTTTTCTGTCTAAGCCTCGAGTTTTTACATGTACTGATATTTTTACATGTACTGATCTGATCTCAATATTTGATATCAAGTATGTCTTTCCATTCAGAAAATACAAAGCTCTATATCTATCTATCTATCTATCTATATAATTAAATAATTCTAACCCCACCAAGTTAATTTATTCATTTGGTTATTTGCTTTATTTATTTATCTAATTATGTATTCATTATTATTATATTTACTTTTGTGTTAAAAGCAGGTGCCTAGCAGATGATTTGCCTAGAGAAAATGTTAAGTTACAATTTTACCACTAGATGGTGATGTTGCTTAGCATCACTGTAATTTAGGCCAGAGGTGAAATTAGGAATGCCCTAGTACCTGGTCTCTATATGTTTCATGATGAGTGTTGTGAGATTGTTAAATTGATAATTTATTGTCAGTGAGACATTAGATTCATTAGATTACTCATGACAGCAATAAAACAAAAAACCCACAACCTCTTAGTCTCTGGCTTTTGGTTGCTGGCTCCAAAGTTGGCATGGTTTGTAAGGATCATTATGCTCTAAATATTCTTCTAAATGAAGAATGGTATGAAAGAATAGCTGGGTTAAATGTTTTAACCAAAATTGAAATCACAAATCATTTTGGTGTACACACCTGACCAATCAGAAAAAAAAAACAACTAATTCAGTTACATTATACTCAACAAGCATTTACTAAGTCCCTCCTCTGTGTGCAGGATACTGGGATGGGTGGCAAAACATGGACAAAAACCAAAACCAAATAAATAATCCTACCCACAAAGAACTTAACAGCCTACTTCATAAGCCAATTAATCACTCAGTAAACCATAATTTATTTTTTTTTTAATTCAGGCTAAGTTCTGGGTTACTAGGAAAGGCAAAACAACAACAACAACAAAGTACTTGATTTCAAAGAGCATATATTCTAATTGTGTAGATAACATGTCACTAGATATAAAAATATATATATATCCAGAACATCTGCAGGTAATCTAAAGGTAGTTCTTAAAATCCCACCCAAAGAAGATGGAGTTTGAGCTGAGTATTAAAAGGAAGGCAAAGTAACCAAGAGAGGGCAAAACATTCTAAGCATGGGTGAGAACCCAGGCAAAGGACAGCCTGGGAGATGGAGTGCTGTATTCCAGGAACTAGAAGTCAAATCAGTCTGTGTCAATAAAGGTAGCCTGAGAGAAGATAAAATTTTTGTTCCTTCAGACCACATTAGAATCTAGGTCACTGAACACCTTAGGGTCTCTTGTCTTGGTTTTCAATGGCAACCAAATGTTAGATTAAGTACAATTAGATTGCTTTATAATATTGGAGATCAGGGAGAAGAGTAACACCTGCTTTACAAACTATTACATAAGACTTTTAATGGAAGTATTCTCATTGCTATTATACCAGCGGCAAAATTTGACCTGTGGCAGATCCAACTCTGCATAAAGACACAATTATTAGAACTGCACTCTACTAAATTTAAAGAGTTCATGGCACAGTTGGTGTCTGTGATTTCTTCAGGTGGAATTTCCCCTTATGGAAATTCCCTCCACACATATGCATGAAGACCTGTAACTCCTTTGTAATAGAATGAGTAACTTAAAGTCTTAGAGAGTTGACCTTCAAGTGTTATAAAAACAATACCAATCAGAGATAGGACTTGAATTAGGTCCTGACTCCAAGTCTTGCCCTCTATTCACTATACCATACTTCTGAAAGTATCCATGAGAAAATTTGACTACATTTGGGGTTCTCATTTGTTGTTCAAAATCAACTAATTCAATTAGTTGATGACCTAAGAAAAATAAAATTGTTCTTTGCTCAGAGAGCTATAGAATGCTATTTTCTACACATTCCTACTTAGAACTATGATAGCATCCTAGGAGAAGGAATTTAACATAAGGTTTGTATTTGGCAGTTGCACCTCATTTTTGTTTAATTAGATGTCATACTATCTCTACAGAGACAAGTGGAATAATAGTAGAGACAGGTCTTTATGAACTCAGCAAAGAAGGTGCTTTTTTAGAACTTAATTGTTTGAACATTCTGATTTTTTCTCAAGTAAATTCCAGTAAATGATGCTATTTATAATTTTAATTATAGGTGCCCCACCCCCGGTTGTGATGGCTCTGGACATATTACTGGCAATTACGCTTCTCATCGAAGGTATGTAAAATGATCCTTATTCTTTTTTTTTTCAAATATATTGTGTATTAATTAGTAGGATATCAGCAAAACATAATGAGTGTCTGAAATGATTGCTGTCCTAGTATATGAACATACTAGGTGAGAGAATTTTTTGGTAAAGCAAGGATTCTTAAACTGTTGTTTTCAACCCCAGGTGAGGTCTTGTACCTGAATTTGAGAATCATGAAATTAAGATTTATTATCAGTAAATGTTTGGTTTGTATACCTATTTTATATACCTGGGGTCATATAAAAATTTAACTTAAGAGGTCACTAGTGGAAAAAGTTTTAGAAGCCCTGCTATATAGAATGTAGGATGGCATGGGAATTAGACCTTTGTAATACTTGCATATAGTTAACACCCCCTTTCATGGCAGTTCTTTAAAATCAAATTTTCTCAAACAAACTCAAACATCAACTAAAATAAGTTTTTTCTTGAACTTAGTAAGACTGAGAGAGAAGGGGAAAAGTCTCCCCTCACCTTGAAATAGTCTAAGAAAAGTCAAAAGAAACAATGTCCAATCTAGGACTTATATATTATCATCCCACCATCACCACTACCAGTCATAGATATTTAGAAGCAAACATATTCTTTTAAACAATGAAATTTTTAATTACTGAACTTAATGGTTCCTGTGAGCAGGGATCAATAGAATTCTGATTACATTATAACATTGATAACAGTGATACAAACTTTATGCACAGTACTGCAAATGTGTGTGGTGTTTATCTGCATGTGTGTATATGTGTACATGCATGCATACATATATACATATACGCATATATTGTTGAAACTTGCTTTGCCTGGTAAAACTATTTGATCAAGTAAAATAGGAAACTTTATATTAGGAATAATTTGAAAAAAACTCTTTGGCATACTGTCAGCAATAGTGAATCTATTTCAGATGGTGATAGAAAATGTGCACCTAGTTTTTTGCCCTGGATTAATATAACCTATGCAGTAATGATCACAGAGGTAATAAGGAGTCAGTCAGTACACATTTATTAAGAGCCTGCTATGAGCCAAGCACTATGCTAAGCACTAGGGGTCAAAAAAAAAAAAGGCAAAAGACAGTCCCAAAAAGCTCACAGTCTAATGGAGAACACAACAAGAAAGAATGAATAAATATGCTGCATGGAAGAAAAATACAAAACAATAAAAAAGAAGAAAGACACTAGAATCAAGAGGGGTGGGAATGGTCATTGAAGATGAGATTTTAGTTGGTATTTGAAAGAAGCCAGAGAAGTCAGGAAGTAAAGTGAGAAGGGAAAACATTTCAAATATGGGAAAAGCCAGAGACAATGTCTGGAGTGGTAGAAAGATGGAGTATCTTGTTTAAGGAACTTTCATGTCAGTATTCCTGGCAAGGAATAAGATTGGAAAAGTATGGGGGGTAGGAAGTGGATAGGACTTTGAACATCAAACAGGATTGTATATCTCACTCTGGATGTGAGAGGGGAAACATTGGGTTTATTGAGTGAAGGGGTGACATGGTTAGAACTGTTCTTTAGGAAAATCACTTGTAATTGAATAGAAGATTGAATGGATCAAGGAAGGACTTGATATGTATTGAGATAAGAGATCTCATTTAAGACATAGTCTTTTTGGGGCAGCTAGGTAGTGCAGTGGATAGAGCACCAGCCCTGAAGTCAGGAGAACCTGAGTTCAAATCTGGCTTCAGACACTTAATACTTCCTTGCTATATGACGCTGGGCAAGTCACTTAATCCCAATTTCCTCAGCAAAAAAAAAAAAAAAAAAAAAAAAGGAAATAGTTTTGTTTGTTTGTTTGTTTTCCCAAAGAAATAATACTCTTAGTAATCTAAGTCTATATGTAATAACCATATCACACACACACACACACACACACACACACACACACACACACACACACATACATATATATGAAGCATAAATTTTGAAAATTCTGATGCCAGATAGTTGTTTCTTGGCCATATGCATAGACATAAATGGATTGGTCTGCATGTGATAGCTAGCAGCTCCTTCTGGTATTCATTCAAAATGGCTAAATTCCTGACAAATCCATAATCCTTCTCTTGAGAGCTCTGGATTGAAAAGCAAGTAAAGTAAGAACAGATAAACAATTTGAAAATAAAATAAATAAGAGGAACAAAAGTTAAAGGGGATCTAAATTACCTACCCATAAGACATAGCATACCTACTAACTATGGGTGTCCCCCAAGGATTGCTTCTGGTTTCTCTTCACTTTTTTCTCTAGAGAAGAGCCATATAGGTGGCACAATGAATAGAGCAATGACATGACAGCAATCAGGAAGACCTGAGTTCAAAGCTTGTCTCAGACATTTACCAGCTGAGTGATCCTATAAAAGTCACTTAATCTCTGTATGCTTCACTTTCCTAAACTGTAAAATAGAATAGTATTTATATAACACTTAAATATTTACATAACGTTTAAAACATTTATTACATTGACACATAGTAGCCATTTAATAAACACTTATTTCCCTCCTCTACACTACATCATTTAGTGATCTCATTGCTTCTCATAAGTTCAATTTTCATCTTTCTAAAGATCTGTACATCTAGCCCTAGTCTCCCTTATGAGCTACTGTTAAGCATCACCTTTGAGATACATTGAAGTCTGATGTCATAGATATCTCAAACTAAACTTGGTCCAGTTAGAGCTCAGTAAAGGCTTTTAGCAAAAGCTAAAGAGCCACTGGAATATATCTTCAGGTGCAGAGTAGATATTACCCACTCTAGGGAAGGTCTCAGGATTCAATAACTCAATTGTTTATGAAAAAACTAGCCAGATTATGAATTTTCTTGTCCAGGCACATAGAGACTTTGTCCCTAGTCATTCATTTATATAAGATTCTCTAAGGAGTCAGGAGTGAACATGACTGAATTGAAAGTGATCATCCTAAGGCAAGGTAAAGTACTAGCTTTTGAACCAGAAAGAGAAGGCAATATCTCTCCCATCTTTTGTCTCTTAATTGGAGATAACAAGAGCCCCAGGTCTAATCTACCATTTATCTACCTATCTAGTCTAGCTTTTCCCATAATTTTTCCTGCTTCAGGAATATCAGTTTTTGCTGAAGCTTTCTTATAAATACAAAATAGAACTTATCAATCTATTCCACTCCCAAGCCCACTCCTTTTCCCAACTTTCCCCTTAATTGTCCAAAGTACTACCATTCTCCCAATTATCCAATGTCTTCTGTGTCATCCTTGACTCCTCGCTCATATTCACCTGTAATCTGTTGCCAAATACTATCGTTTCTACCACCGTAATATTTCTCCCTTCTTTTCACTCATACTGATACCATCCTAATACAAGCTATTATCACATCTTATCTGGACTATGGCAATAGGCTTCTGATTGGCCTGTCTTTAGTTTCTCCACTCCAATCCATCCTCCATTCAGCTGCTAAAGTGATTTTCTTAGAGTATAAATCTGAATACATCCTCTGCCTCCCAATATATTCCTGTGATTTTCTTGTTATCTCTAGGATCAAATACAAAATCCTTTATTTGATATTTAAAACTCTTCACAATTTAGCCCTTTCCAATCTTTCCAATCTTCTGCGTCCTCTCCCCTCCATACACTGAACATACACTGGTCTACTTGCTGTAACTCACACATGACATTCTCTCTCCTGTTTCTCTGTACCAGTTGTTATGCCTATGATGCTTTTTCTTTTCTCCTTTGCCTAAGTTTCTTTAACTTCCTTCAAGTCTCAACATAAATCTTATTTCTGTGAGAAGCTTACTCTGGTCCCCTATATTTGCTAGTACCTTAACATCTTGAGATTTCTTTTCATCCATTGAATATTATCTTGCATGAATATTTTCATGTTGTTCTGGTTAGAATACACATCTTGAAGAGAGGAATTGTTTTTATCTCTCTTTGGATCGCAGAATTTACCACAGTACCCAGCAGATATTAAGTATATGATAATAATAATAATGATTTTATTTATGTATATACATATATATATTCCTGGCATTGTCTTTGTATTTTCAAGTCATATAATATTATATTATTATTATAGCATCTATATCATTTTTAAAGTTTGCCAAGCATTTTACAAATATTGTCTCAAATTATCTTCATGATAACCTTGAAGAGTGGGTGCTATTATTATTTGACAGATAAAGAAACTGAAGCACTCAGAGATTAAGTGAGTGGTCCATAGTCATACAGCTAGAAAATGTTTGAAGATGCATTTGATCTTAGGTTTTCCTATCTCCAAGTCTAGTACTCTATTTAATATATTATCTAGCTATGTATGGTTTGCTTAGTATACTTGTTGACAAACTAGTGGTCCAGGCAATACACACAGCTTGAAACCAAGGTGAGAAAAGCACTGGTTCTCTTTTTGGACTTGCTTGAACTGTCCTTAGAACCAAATTAAATGATTAGAGTAGTGTGGAAATCACTTAACTTTGGTTATACTTAACTTTTTGTCACATCAGATTGTGAGATTCTCAAAGACAAAAACTGTTTTTTGCCTTTCTTTTATGCCCAGCAATTAACAAAGTGCCTGGCACATAATTAGCATTTAATAAATACACATTGACTGACTGCCACAACTTTGAACGAAAATTAAACTAAAAACTGTGGGATATTTTTTCTTTTTACCACAAAGATACCCATTACCAGCAATTATACCATGTTATTGAGTTTTCTAAAAATAATTACACTTTGGGCTATATAGTCCAGAAAAGTATTGCTGGCATTTATAATGAATGATCATGTGATCATTGGGCCAGATCAGTCTTAATATTAAGCCAGCAATATTTGTCTGAACCATGTTCTTCACAGTGTTAAGATCTGAGGAAAATATACATACATATATACCCACATACATGGACACTCATGTGTATAAACATATGTATATCTTGGGTGTGGTTATTATGGATGTTGTATATGATTATATATGTATATTCATATAATGCCATTGGAGAACAGGTTCTATTGTATTATTAATATTTGCATATTTTATAAATGCATTTCTTAATGTGTATATGTATTTAATATATAAGCTCTACTTTCTGTCCTATAGCCAGTACCCATTTAAGGTACCCTAGAATCCCACGGGATTTGGGGCTTCTCTTTTCTACAGTCATTTCCTTAAGCTACCCAGTTCTGTTCCCTCCATTGTAAGAGGCCTATTACTAGAATCCCAGTTTCATTTAATCACTTGAGATCAATTAGATTTTAAGAAGCTATATCAAAAGGAAATAAACAAACATCCCCTTTGACACCTGAAGACATAATTTTCCCTAGAACATATCAATGGGGTTAGGGTATGAGGGGATTGGAGGAGAAGATTAGACCCCTAACACTTCAATTCCTGTATACCATTCATATATGGATGTGGGTCCATTACCAGATGAATCCTTTTGATTGACTGGGGTTCTATAGATAGTTCCTAAAAATTGCTTCTTGTTCTTTGGGACATCACTACTTCATTAGTTATAAAATTCAGCTGTGGTGGTGACTCTTGGATTCCTGTGGTTCCCTTTCCTAACCTTTGAAACTCTCAAGATCAGAGACTCCTTCCTTCAGCCAGAATGGAAATGAACAAATGAAAGGGCTAAGGACCAAGGTTTGTTTCTCAGAGACATTTGGCCCCAGACCAGAAGTTCCAAATACTTTTGACTGTATATCATAGGCTGTAACCAGATGCTATGAATGGAGTCAGCAAGTACAGTGAAGAGAGTGATTGGGGTCAAGAAAAAGTAGCTGAAGCTGAGATACCTTTTTAAATTCTCCATAGACAAAGAGCTTCATCTCAACATTGTGATTAGCAGACAAGAACAAGTTACAGATATTAAGTATGCTCCATGGTTTCTCCAAGACACTTCTCTTATACATCATAATGATCTTCCAGGAAGCAGGCCTCCCAGCTTCTCCATATGGAGAAGTCACAACATTCAAGCAAGCTGATGGGGTCTGTGTTTGCAGTTGATTCCCATTACGTGTATGTCTATTTTTATTGATGTGTGCCTATTGAATTTATGTTGTTATATAAAATTTATTGGTATATTTTGTTTTAATACCACACTCTTTCCAATAATAATCCAAACTCCCTTATACAAAAGACATTTTCCTATGGATAGGTTACCATTAACATAAAGGATCATCATAACTCTCATTAACTCTGAGAATATGGTACCATTATATTTGAGCATTTTTATACCTATGATACATTATAAATGTATGATAGGAGCAACTTGATCATATGCCATTATGTTAAGGCAACTAGTTCAGAAGACAATTAGACATTTAATTAGAAGTATGAAATGAATAGTATTCTGAGCTATGTAGTCTTCATTCTGATTTAATTTGGAGACTAAACATTGAAATAACAAACAAAAATAAAATCAGCTTTTTGAAAAGTACAAATTTTATTCACTATTGCTTGGTCTACATAGCTTTAAAAGAGTTAGATTGCCTTTTCAAATAAACTGAATTTTCCCCCTTTATTAATTTGTTGGCTTTCTTGACATCCTATATTCAGCTATAGTTCAGTCTAATAATTTTTCATTCATCCACTTAGAAAGTTAGGTATTAGTATAAATTTTTAATAATTTAAGCTTAACACGGGTTTGATCTCAAGGAGAAAATGCTATTAAAATGAATCTTAGAAGAAGGTTAAAAGTGAATTTGGATTTATTTTTGTGTGATTACTCCACTTAGGAGCCTTTTGTGCATCAAAAGTCATGTGAAGCTTTAAAAAACTATAGTAAGTATTATTCTTGAGAAAAAAAAGAGGAAACCCCAATACAGGCAAAAACAAGTGCTATTTATTATGTATAGAATCTGCCTCATGTGTCAGAGGGCTAGAATCTTACAGGAAAGACCTGAGTTTAGAGTCTGGAAAACCTCCATTCCAGTCCTACTTCTGATACATATGCCTGAAGAACCTTGGCAAATGATTGAACTTCTCAGTCACCACAGTTAATTCCCTTATACTTTAAGTTATCAAATGTTTTGCATTGGTAGAGGTAATATTCTCCCTGACAGTTCCCTAAAAGAACAAAAGTTGCAGAGACAAGTACTGCTTACTTGTACTGTAGAAGAAATTTCTTTAATTGGGAAGATAATGAGGTCGCAGATCTAGCTTCTACACCTATTTATCATTTTGCCAATTACTTTTTGCCAGGCAGAGTTCCTTGATGTACTAACATCTTTTGATGGTTAATAATTCAGTATTTCTGGGAACCCCAGTTTTCTCAGTGGACACTCCTTTTCAAACCCATTCTGCAAGTGATTCTTATTATAAATAAATTAGATAGAATTAAGTCTTTACTCCAGAGGACCAAAATTTTGCAGGTACTAGCAGCATAAAAATAGTTGAAATGAGAACCTTGTTAATGAGAGTGATTAGTTAAAAATAGTATGCTTCCATATAACTTGCTTCTTTTTTGTTAGGCTATATCCCAGATAAGCCATCATTGGCTTGTCCCTACCTTGCTCTCAGTCTCAACAATTACATTTGCTTATAAAAGTTGATTTGATGGTGTATTTTAATGCTGCTTCCACAGAGCTTGTTTTGTATCACCTGCCCTAAGTGCCAAAGTTATTAATTATTCTTGTAACCATGTCCTTCCAAAAATCCTCTGAAAAATGCCTTATATGGATCTTTAATTGTTCTCTGAGATCTATTGTATCCCTAAAATAATCTATATTTTATATCTTACTCTCTTGATCAACTCATTTCTCTTTCTGATTATATAATTATATCAAGATAGTCTTTCCTTTTACATGAAAAAGCATTCATAATAATGGGATGTAGTTTATTTATATGTACTATCAATTTCTCCATGCCTTTTGGATTCCTCAAAAACTAATCCATTTCATGACTCACACCCATATAGTTTCAGTTAAATTCTGTTTTTTAATTTCCCTAATTTTGTAGACTCCAAATTCCAGTCTTACATCCTTAGAGTCACACTGGATTCCTCCCTCTACCTGGCTAAAAATAGTCTTGGAGCAGCTAGATGGTGTAGTGAATAGAGCACCAGGCCTGAAGTTAGGAGGACCTGAGTTCAAATGTGACCTCAGACACTTACCATTTCCTAACTGTGTGACCCTGGGCAAGTCACTTAACCCCAATTGTCTCAGGGGAAAAAATAGTTGTTAATTTTACCTCTACATCTTTTACATCCATCCCCTTTTCCCTATTCACACATCCCCAATTCTTATTATTTTTCCCATGGATTATTACAATAATTTCTTAAATGTTCTCCTTGCCCTAAGTTTTTCACCTGTCTGTTCCATTCATATATGTCACTGAGATAAAACTCAAATTAAAATAAGAGCCACTAAATTGCACCTAAGAATCCCTGTGGAGCTTATATTAATTTAGTTTTAATAATATCTAATACTTAACATTTACAAAGTACTTACCATGTACCTGACACTGTTTTAAACACTTTACAATTATTATCTCATTTGATCCTTACAACAAACCAGGAAGGTAGATACTATTATTATTTCCTTCTTACAGATGAGGAAATAGAGATTAAGTGATCTGCCCCAGATCACACAGCTATTAAGAGTCTGAGGCCATATTTGAACTTAATTCTAACTCTAAGTCCAGCACTCTACACAGTGAGTTGCCTAGCTGCCTTCATGTTGCTTCTATATCATAGGGTTGAATTTTTTTCTTCCAATTTTATTCTCTTGCTGTCAGGAATAAGATATAAAGTTAAAGGATCTGTTGGATATAAACACTGTACTGGCAAAAGTAAAATCCTTACTAGTAAAGTAGCAATTAACATGGAGTGAGTACTATTAAATCCCAGAGGGTCTTGGAAATCTTCTTGATCTGTCTTGACAGCTATACTGTGATCTTATAACAAAACCCAGGTCCTTCATGGGCCTTGAAGATATCATCTAATTGATTGACCAGATTAGATTTATTTTTAAAAATCCATACCTGCCTCTCCAGTGAAATAATTGTCTAAAAATTCCTCCATGACTCAAATACAAACTCCTTACTATTATTGTTTAAGAAGTATACTTTCGGGGGGCAGCTAGGTGGCTCAGTGGATAGAGCACCAGCCTTGAATTCAGGAGGACCCAAGTTCAAATTTGGTCTCAGACACTTAACACTTCCTAGCTGTGTGACCCTGGGCAAGTCATTTAACCCCAGCCCTCAAAAAAAAATAGCTTCAGGAATTCTGGGTTTGGAGGCCAGAAATGTGGATTGAATTCCCATCTTTGCTACAAATTATGTGTGAATTTGGAAAAAAGTTTGCAACTTCAGTTTCCTCACCTGTAATATGAAGAGTTTAGGGCCCTCTAAACTTATTAACCTAAGCCTTCTTTTTTTGGTTCTTAGTAAAGAATTGAATTATTTGTAGTGAAGAATGAAATTACAAATATTGTTACTAAGGATAATAACAATACCTGTAATTTCAACAGTATTGGTAATTGTTCAACAAGGAAATTTCCTCTACTAAGGAACCTGGCATCTTTTCTGAAATTAATAGCTTTAGAGAGTTGCCTAAAAACATTGAGATTAAGTTATTTATACAGGATTCCACACATATGGAGTATTAGTCTGTTCTTGAGCCCACATTTCCCTAGCTCTGAGGCCAATCCTCTTTCTACTATGCCAAAAAGACTATTTGTCTATGGTTGTCTCTTGTTTTCTGTCAATCTCTCTTTTCCCAGCCTAAATAATCTCATTTTCTTCAGTTTTTCCTTAAAGGCTGTATTTTCCATCCATACTATTCTGAGTCTTCTATAATTCTCCAAATTGTTCTACTGTTGTTGAACACATTAAGTAAGTGTACTTATTCTAGATATGAGTTGATAAGAATAGATTTATCATTTTATCTCAATCTCCTTAACACCTTCCATAGGACCTTGAAAATAACCAGTACTAAATATTTGTTGAATTGAAATTCTTCTCCAATTGTGTATCACATTTGCCTTTTTAAATTGGAGCATTTATAATTAAAAAGTAATATCTGCTCCTGAAAAGAAATATTTATTTTAATGTTTTACTTCTATTTTCAAATCCCCCATATTATTATCCTAATTCACTCTCACTAGGCTACTCTTATAACTTTGATGAAGATTCAATTGCATTCTACTCAACAATCACTTCTTTATGCAAGACACTTGTGCTACAAACTTATACAATTACCCCATCCATATCACCGGTTTCTCCATTGAAATTACAATGTATCTTGGGTCAGTATAAAAAATTAAATTGGAATTTTGGGGGAGTTTTATGGAAAATGTAGACAACAGAGAAGACATAAAAAAGTTTAGAAATGCATAAAATATATGTATAGTATTATATAATATCAAAATACTTTATCTTTTAATGTCATAATAATTCAGACTTATTCTCTGGTATGAAAGAAGGACCAAAATATGTACAAAGATTTTTCAGATCTTGGGAGTAGCACACCCCTAACCACTCTCAACCCCATGTGGAAGGGATAACTGTATTTTACTAGGAAGAATATACCATACACTTATTTAAATAAATACAAAATATATAAGAAGTGACAAAATAATTTTGAGAGGAATAGAATAGCTAATAATATATAATATATAATATGTGTGATAAAATATAATCTAAGTGAAATAGATGAATGTTTTAAAAAATTAACAGAGGAGGAAATAACTTACTTAAATAGTCCATTTTAGAAAAAGAAATTGTACAAGCTATTAATCAATTCTTTGAGAATAGGGATAGTTTGGGTTTTAGTATTATATCCCCAATAATTACTAAGACAGTAATTGCAAAAAGTAAGTACCTACCAGATATTTATTAAATGATTGAATAAATGAATACTATGAGCTGTCATTTCACTACACATACATATTGTATACTATATATTGGATCATAGGATTTGGAGCTAGAAGAGATCTTACAGAAAATCTTGTTTACTCGTTTTCATTTGTTTCTGACTTTTCATGACACTATTTGGGGTTTTCTTGGCAGAGATACTAAAGTAGTTTGCCATTTTCTTATCCAGCTTATTTATTTTACAGATGAATAAACTGAGGTAAACAGGGTTAAAGTGACTTGTAAATATAAACACAGCTAGTAAGTATATGAGGCTAGATTTGAACTCTGGAAGATGTATTTTCTGGCCTTCAGATGTATCATTCTATCAACTATTCTATCAACATGCTATATACATATTATATATAGAGATAATCTTAGAATCATAGTATCACAGACCTAGCGTAAGAAGGGGCTTAAGGGATCATATAGTCCACCCCCTCTCATTTTAGACATCAGAAAACTTAGACCTTTCTGTTCAGGACCTTAGAGGGAACTTGCAGCACAACCATAATTCTGAAATCAGGTCCTTTAATTTTAAATCTATTGGATTATAAATATACATGGATGTGTATTTATGTGCATATATATTATATACATGTATATAAATGTACACTGTTAAATGTAACTATAAACATAATAGTATGTCTATGTGTTTATTTATGATATAACAGCTATACATTCATATGTAGTGACATAACTTTATATAATAATACTAGCTAGTATCTATATGGTATCTATTTGGTGTTATTCATTGTATTATGCACTTAATAGATATTATCTCATTTGATCCTCACCACAACTATAAGGGGTAGTTTCTATTATTAACCTCATTTTATAATTGAAGAAACTGAGAGAGACAGAAGGTAAATAAGTGGTGCAAGATCACATAGCTAGTATATGAGGGTGTATTTGAACTTGCCTTCCTGCTCCACTTCAGGTGCTCTAGGCACTGAGCCACGTGGCTGCTATATACATATCTCACACACACACACACACACACACACACACACACACACACACATTTTGTGTGTATGCACACATATTTGTATTCCATATGTGTGTTTATGAAAAAAGCTTCAATATCACAATAGATTTTTTATTGAAAAGATTTAAAAATCCAAATCTCTAGGATAAGGGCCACAGCCTCCAGCAAAATCTCTCCTCTTCAGCCCTCTATGAGCTCTGGACAGAAGGGACTGTGGATAGTACAGCCGTTTTAATGCAGAGGACTCATCATGTGCTTAAGGGGGAAATGAAAAGAACAAACTAAGAAAAGTTTATGAGGAAAGTGCCAACAGGTCTTTCTTGAGTCAACTTGGATCCCAGCCAAGACTTAGCAGTACTCCTAATTGGCACGAGCTGCAGAATACTCACAGCACCCTCTCAGAATGGCCTGTTTTAACTCAACAGCAGGTTCATGTTGCCCAATTCTCTCTTTCAAGAATACCGAGCAATTTACTGAGACTTTCTTTTTATAATGGCTATATAGCCATACCTAGCTTCTTACTAACTCAGGCCTGAACTCTGGATTTGGGAGGCATCTCAGAGATCATCAAGGTCATTTTATTTTATCTTATAGAAAAAGTAAATGGGATCCCATGGGTAATAAGAAGCAGAATTGAAACTGAAACTCAGAGCCTCTGACATCAAATTGAGTATCTTTTCCACACTGGCATACTTCTCATTTCCATTTCTCTGTTCTTTTCCCTGTGACCAGAGATCTCTAGTTCTACTTTAGCCCCCTAGAGGAATTCTTGGTTTTTATATTTTGAGAATTGCTCTTTTTCCTTTGTCTTTTAAGAAACACTCCTGCCTCCTAAAACTTTCTTCAGGTTAGAATCAGTCTCAAAATTGGAAGAGACTTGAGCAATAATCTTATTCAACTCGTATTTTAAAATGAATATTCAATATTGCACACTCAAGTGGCCATTCATCTTTTGTTTGATTACCTTTGCTGAGGGGGAATGTATCCCAAGACAGTCTCTTTTTGTTTTTTATTTAATTCTTGTTGTTAGGAAGTTTTTGAAGACATCAAGTAAGCCTAAATTTGCCTCTTTGAACCCCACTTCTACCCACCTTGCTCATAAATCTGCCATTTTAGCTGAACAGAACAAGCCTTAACTCCTTTTCCATCTAGCCACCTTAAAAGTATTTGAAAAAAACTGTCATACCCCGCTAACCCTTCTTTTCTCCAAGCTAAAAACACCCCCTCATCTAAAGATTAAAAGGCACAGACTTGAGGTCTCTCACCATTCTGATTGTCTTCCTCTTAATGTTCTGTATCCATAGCTCTGTCCATATTCATTTATATCTAATATCAGTGTAAGTCTAGTGACAATTAATCTAAATATGTTTTAGTCATGTTGTCATATTTAGGAATTCATTTTTACTACCTCTTCTTGAAAATCCAATCATTAGAATTTTTAAAAATTGATATCTTTAAAATTTATTTATCTAAAAATGATGACCCAAATATATCTTGAGATCCTATAGAATTGGAAATGTGATTATTATTCACAAAGTAGAAAAACTATGGTAGAAGTAAAACAATGTTTCTCTATAGATGGTCATTTCATGACCCAATCAAGATCCCAAGACATTAGATCTGGAAACTGTAATAATTCCCCACATGCACATACATACACACACACACACACACACACGCACACAAACACAAGAAAATACTAAATCCTAAGCAATGACAATTGTGTCAACACCAGTACCTGATCCTCAGAAACTTATAAAGGAAGATTTTCATCATTCCTTTCTTTACATGACAAGAGCGACCACTGAAAAGTATCAGATTGTGCTTTCCAACAACCTGCAGTGTTTATAGGTGATCTTCAGGATAACTAAATAACTTAATAATAAATAAATTCAAATTCAAATACCAAAAGATAAAGAATAAATAAAGAAAAGAAGTACTTATGGTTATAATACAATATGACATTCCTTATGTGTCTACTATGTGTAGGACACTGAATCAGTATATTAAGATCTTTTACTGCAGCAATTAGATTCAGAGCCCACTCATTTCAATTCCTTTAGTTGGTAGTAAATGCAAGTGTCTACTCCAGGCAGGGAAGTGGTATGGGAAAGGAAATCTAAAACTTTGTGCCCAAAGATGATTAAATATTAAAGACTACTATTGGAGGTGAAAATAGAATACTTAGTGACTCCAAAACTGCTTTTATAATGGGGCAATAGTACTAGGTCATTAAAGTCAAGTCAACAAAAATGTATTATGTTCTTATAGGGCCGGGCACTATACTAAATGATTAGCATCCAAAGAAAAATTAAAAAATACACAATTCCTGCTATCAAGGAGCATTCCAAAAAAAAGGAAATAACTACTGGAAGCTTTTCACACAAAAGGCATTAATATTGAGGAAGAATTTCTTCTCAGCTTTCTCTTTTTATTTTTCTGTAGGAAATTTTGCATCTCTTTCATTAGATAAGTTCTCTGTCATCCTTTGGGGTTTCCAGAATGGTGATTGATATAGCAGAGTGTTATGTGCTATGCTTTGAGAATTATGAATGTAGTGATGATTGGTTGTAGATGAGAAAATGGAAGTGGAATGTTCTTTGGTTTGTTCAAAATTGGCTAATAAGGAACACATGAAGGATCTTATATGTCATACCAGGCACTAGAGAGTCACAGAGCCCATACGTTAACAGTTATGAAATTATTATTAAGCAACAAAAGGGAAATTTTTCTCTGCTGGTTTTGTAGATGAAAGCAAAAAAAAAACAAGGGACATTTAACAATTATAGGATACATAATATTACACAAATATCTAGCAAGTACCAGAAGAATAATCTTGGGTTATTCCCTCAAGTTAGAAATCAAAAGGACTCATAGTTACTTATTCCTTCCCTTCCTATCCCCCAAATCCCCTTTGGAATTCTACATGTGAAATACTAATTAAGATTTTATAGCAGATGGGGGTAAGGGGATAAACTTTTAATACACAAAGTTCCCATTGGGAAATAAAAGCCTTATTTATGAATATAGCCATGTGTGTTAATATGCATGTATGGCCAAGTTACTAAACATCAATAGGTCCTCCAAATTTTTTTTAAACTACTAAATATCTGAGGCTGGTTTTGAACTTAGGAAGAGAATTTTCCTGACTTCAGACCCAAAGCTCTATTCACTTTGCCATCTAGCTGTCCCTCTCACATCTTACTAGCACTTGTCCTCCTAAATAACTCTCATAATTATCTCAGTTTTCATGTCACCTTTTTCTCCTAGTTCATTCCCTATTTAAATGCCCATTTCTTCTCAGTCTTTTTTGTTAGATTTTCATCCATTTCATTCCTCCACCTATTGAGCTACATGAAAGCTATGCTTTATCCTTATTCTATTCTCATCATCTTCAGTTCTATATTGCTAGCCCTAGTTCTCCTGATTTTTAATACCACATTACCTGTTCCCTATGGGACATTTCAAACTCAGGATTTCATATATATCTCATACTCAGTATATCCAAAACAGAAGTTGTTATCATCCCCATCAAATTCACCCCTTCTGAACTTCCCTGTTTCTATTAAAAAGTTGTAGGCTGCCAGCCTTAAAACTGTCAACTTCTCACTCTCACCCCACATATTCACTCACCTGTCAGATCTTGTCATTTCTTCCCTCATGATATCTCTCACACTTGACTGCTTACTACTCATGCAGCCATTAGCTTTGTTCAGAATTTCTTTACTGGACTATTCCAGTAGTTTCCTAATAGAGTTCCCTAACTCAAGTTGCTTCCCCAGTCTAATCCATCCTTCTTCTAGCTGACAGGATGATATATATAAAGCACAAATCCGACCATGCCCCTCCTCTACTTAGTAAACTTTGAAGTAAACTCTAATGACTCCCTACTGCCTCAAACATAAGAAATAAAATCCTCTGTTTGACATTTAAAGCCTTTTCATAACCTGACTCATTACCATTCTCACTATATATTGCTCTTCCTTCAAGCACACTGGAGTTCAGCAAAAATCATCTTCTTGTTTTTCCTCACACATCCTACTTACTTGCCTTTGTACTGGCACTCTCTTCCAGTCTGGAACAGACTCCCTATCCTTGCCCCTGCTTATTAGAATCCCTATTAGATTAGAATCAAAATCTTCATTACTCAGTGGAAATATTACCTTTTACATAAAGGCTTTTCTGATCCTCCAATTGCTACTGTCCTCTTGCGGGCAAGAACTATTTCATTATCGTCATGGAGTCCTCAATATCTAAAACAGTGGTTGACACAAAACAGGAATGTGATAAATATTGATTGATGGTGTAATTGAGAGGAGAAGTGTCACTGATACAACCAAACACACCAGTAATGAAGATATTAAACAAAAGTTTACATAGTTGACACGCAGAACCAGTGCATAAAAGATGCACGCTGAACATATCAAATTGTCACTCAGCTACTAGTCCACAACTACTTAGATAATTTATACTTAGCTTCTTTGATTCCTTGGTTCATTAGTGGTTTCTGCTCTTGCCTTCATTCTTACGGGATGACCTAGGTTTGGCTTAATCACAAGCCTCCACTCCTGTCCTTTCCATGATGATTCTGCTCCTGATCCTTTGTTTTGTTGACATTTGCTCCTCCCCCTCCATTCCAACTACATCACTACCTCTTCTTTAAATAGATTCAGACACATTGTTGAGTTTTCTGAACATTCCAACATTTAACTCCTAATCAAGTCTGATTCAAGTAAATTATATACCACATATCTTTACTGTATGAAGAGAGCAGTTTAAGTACAACAGAATATTCAAGCAAAGTAGTTGGTGCATAATGATGTAGAATGGGGCATATGCAAACAGAATGAGCTGAATATAATCTTTGACTACCAAGGTAGAATAATGCTGCATTGTGTTTTGATGCTGAGAAGTAATCCTTGCATGGCAAATAAGGATAGCATAATAAAAAGCAGACAAATCACTTTGCCAACAAAGGTCCATATAATTAAAGCTATAGTTTTTCCAGTGGCAATGTATGGTTATGAGAGTTGGATTATAAGGAAAGCTGGGCTCCAGAGAATCAGTACCTTTGAATTATGGTGTCCCATGGACATCAAGGAGATTAAATAAATCAGTACTTAAAGAAATTAACTGATATTGTTCATTGGAAGGTCATATATTCAAACTGAACCTTAAATACTTTGACCACAAAATGACTGAACAACAACAATACTTATGTGTGACTATACAAGGCTGAAACAGAAGCAAGTTGATTACCTGGAAGTAAACATGTATTCAAATTATGATGTCAAGTTATGGACAAAAATGTAAAAGAACAATTATGGATGCAGTACAGTATGATATACACTGCTCATGTAGTTAAGGCATACCACAAATGACAACTGGATCTTTAAAAAGAAGCTAAAAAATACCACTATTAAAACTATACCTTAAGAAGGCCAAAGGAGAAGAAAAGGTTCTTATACATATGATAATATTTATAGCAACTCTTTTTGTGGTGGCAAGGAACTGAAAATGAAGATGAGTGCCTACCAATTTTGGAATGGCTGAATAAATTATGAAATAAGAATGGCATAGAATAGTTAAGCATAATCAGAAGAAACATTATACTATAATATCAACATTTTTAAAACAAATAATTTTGAAAAACTTAAGAGCCCAATCAATACAACAATAAATAATGATTCCAGAGGACTGATGGTGAAAAATACTACCCCTGTACTGACAAATTGATAATTGCTTAATATGCAAAATGAGATACACATTTTAATATGATCAATATGGCTATATGGTTTGCTTAATTAAGTTTGTTACAAGGGCCTTTTTTTCTTTCCAGTGGAGAAGCCAAGAGGGGCAAACAATTCTTGAAACTGAAAAAAAAAAAACAATAATTAAGAAATAAAAATTGATAAATAAAAGCATCTATAGACCCAAAGAAAAACAGTATAGAAATACAAGATCTTAATTGAATGAAATCTCAGAGATCATAATGCTATTCATTTCTTCCTGAAAATTTCCTCTCTGAGGTCCTCAAAAGTTGATTATTCAGTCTCCACTTAAAGAATTCCAAATCTTCCAAGTTTAATGAAAAACTACTCTACTTATAGACAGTACAAATTTTTAGAAAACTTCTCTACATCTCTTCAACTTCCACCCTTTGCTACAAGCTCAGCTTTCTTAGTGAAGTAAAACAAGCTTTATAAATGAATATATCAATGTTCATCTGCATGTAAATATATGTGCATAAAGAATATGTTCATGTAATATGCATATACATATAACTATATTCTACATATATGCAAATATGTGAGCATGTGACATGTATGAATATATTTATGTAGATATCTACATATTACTATCATAACATTTAATCCATCTGTGTATGTGTTATCAATAACATTGTATCATGTGTGCCACATATGATTGGCATGTGTGTTTGTGCATGCAGATATATGGTTAGTATTTATACACACACACACAAATACATATAGGGACACATATGGGCAGCTGTTACAGTAGATAGACAGAGGGATGGACCAGGAATGAGGAAGATTTCAAATCCAACCTTAGACACCAATTCTTTGTACCACAAAAAAAGTTGCTATAAATATTGTTTTTTATATATAGGAACTTTTTCTTCTTTTTTATCTTCTTAAGGTCTAGGTCTAATAATAGTATTTTGTAGCTTCTTTATAAAGATCCTATTGCCATTTGTGGTATTCCTTCACTACATATGCAGTGTTTATAATACTGTATTGTATGATCCTCAGCCAAATTACCTCTCTACCTCAGTTTCCTCATCTGTAAAATAAGAATAATAATAGTACCTATTTCACTGAGTTTTTATGAGGATAAAAATGAGATAATATTTATAAAGTGCTTTGTAAACCTTAAAGTACACTAAAAATGCTAGTTATTTTTTAAAATTGTCATTGTTGTTTATGGGGTGTACACCTGTGACTTCACCAGTGTGAGAATTCAGTGTGGAAACTGCTCCAATCAATGGAAATCAACAACTTGTCTACAACTTATAATTTTGAAATTTCCTAGAGTACTAGTTCACAGAATCAAAGACTTATTTGAGCCGAGATTGTCAGATTCCAATCCCCACATGCTTTCTGCAATCTATACTGTTTCTCCACTGAAAAATGAAGTGTCTTCATAGTAAACACATGAACCCAGATAATTCTCCTTGACTTGACCTCTATCTACTATTGCATGTTGCTTCTTTTAACATAATAGCCATTCTAATGATTTAAAATAGCTATTATTCCCTTTCCATATTTTATCTTCTTCAGAATAAGCATCTCCAGTTTCTTCAAGTGATCTTAGTGTAATTTACATTCCCTTCATCATTCTGGTTATTCCTCCAGACATGTTCTAATTAATCAATGTCCTTTTAAAATTAAGTCATCTGTTACTAAGTAAAATGTCCCAAACTTGGTTTGTGCAGTGCATGGGACAGCAGAACTATTAGCTTCTCTTTTTTGAATAGAATGATGATGAGGAGGAGGACGACAACGACGACAATGACAACAAACATTTCTCTATCATCTACTATATGTTAGATAATTATGCTAAGTGTTTTGCAAATATCATTCATTTGAGTCTTATACCAATCCTAGAAGGTAGATGCTATTATTATTTCCTTTTTACAATTGATGAAACTAAAGCAAGCAGAGGTTTTCTGGTTTATCCAAATATATATATATATATATATATATATATATATTTGATCTGGAGTCAGATACTTTATAATATATATATATATATATATATATATATATATATATATATATATATATATATATATATATATATATATATATATATCTGGAGTCAGATACTTTATATAAAGTATCTGACTCCAGGTCCAAAACTCTTTCCACTTATTATTATTAAATTAGCTTTTGAGGGCTGCCATATCACACTGTTGACTCATATTAAACTTGAAGTCTTCTAAAACTCTTAGACTTTGTCACATCCTTATATATCCATACTTCCTTTACCTGTAATTGTGAAGTTAATAGTTAAGAGTCCAAATGTAGGATTTTTTACTATCCCCTACTAATTTTCACTTGTATTAGATTTATCCTTTCATTCTAGTCTGTCAAGATCTTTTCTCCTGAATGCTGAATCTTCCACCCAACATGTTACGTTTCCCTTTCATCTTTTTGTTACCCACAAATTTGATAAGTATACTATCAGTTCCTTCATTTAAATTACCAATAAAAATGTCAAATAGCGCAGGCCCAAGGAAAGATTAATAAGATGCTCTTTTGGGAACTACTCTTCAGATAGATAGCAATCCATTAATTTCTAGCCTTTTGGGGTACTAACCAGTTCTGTTTCTACCTAATCAAATTCTCATCTATCCTATCACTCCATCTTTTTCACAAGACTATTATGATATTTTGTCAGATACTTTACTTAAATTTTATAACTATAGGCATTTTATAACTATAGGAGTTATTTGATTTATTTTTTTGGAAACTTCTTAATAAAGGAAATGAGGTTAATCCAATATGACCTATTTTTTAAATGCCTTTTTTATAAACACATTTCAAAAAACAAAAAACTTTCAAAATACAGAGAATAAAAAGATTGTGCATATATTAATCTGTAAAATTATTACATTCAATTTTATTGTAATATAAACTTCAACAGAATTGTCCCAAAATTGCTGTTTGTCTCTCTTTCTGAATGTTTTTCTTCTTTGTCTTTTTAAATGTTTTATCAATGATCTTTTCTATTTCTTTGTATCCTTTTCATTACATAATAATAGAAACCCAACCTTATAACATTAATTAGTACATCAAGAAAAATCAACATATTGTCTATTTCATGTATTCTTTTAAAATTTTTATTATAAACTTGACATCTATTAACCAATATGAACATTAATATTCAAAGAACAGAAAAGTATTTCAAATTAAGCCATGTACTTCTTTTATATAGTTTGCATTTTTATGTTTATATTGTTTAATATAATAGCAACACATTTCCCTAGTTGTCTCTCCCTTTTTGGGTTTCTTTCATTTCTCTTTTGCATAGTTTTAAATGTTTCATTGATGCTCTTCTCTTTCTTTTCTATCACTTAGTCCACAAGTACAAAGAAAGTTTTTAAAAAGTTCCTATTCTCAAAGAGCTCACAATCTAATGGAGAGACAATATGCAAACTGAGTATAAACATGATGTACACTGGTCATTGGAGATTATCAGCAAAAGGATGGCAATAACATTAAATGAGTTAGGAAAAACTTCTTGTAAAAGGAATTGTAACTGAGACTTGAAGGAAGTCAGGTTACAAAGATTGGGACATGAGGGATAACATATAAAAATGTTTGGTTGGGAGATGGAATTTACCTGTTCTTGTTGAATTGATGTTGGTTCTTTGTGATCAATGTTTTCTTTTGACAAATTAATTTAATAAATTATAGATTTTCCCAAAAAATAAAAACCATAATCATTAGCCTAAAGTGTCAGAAATCTTCCCTCATCTTTTTTTTTTTTTAATTGGTGCATTTGGCCAAATCTAATCTTAAGTGCCTTCTCCATTTTCTAAAAGTCACTAATAGAAGCCTAGCCAGCACATTTAAGATTTTTTTCCAGAATCCTGGAATATAGTGCCTCAAGGTATCTTAATTGGATCTAATTGGTGGCACCTTGGTACTCTCTTTACCATCTCACTTATGTTATGTTTCAAATCACTGTAACCATTTTTGTTCTATCTTTTCTCATCCAAAAATTATTCTACTTAGGAAAATAACAGAAGCAAAAAAATGTTAGATAGTTCTGCCTTCTCTTTATAAGACATTTTATTTTTTCTTTCTGTCATTTCCTTGATCTTCTTCTTCTTGGCCATTAAGGAAAACAAGAATTCTAATTTTAACAGTGAAATGTTGTTCAGTTGTGTCGAGTTCTTCATGACCCCGTTTAGAGTTTTCTTGCCAAAGAGTGGTTGCTATTTCCTTCTTCAGCTCACTTTACAGACAATAAATCTGAAGTAAACACGGTTAAGTGACTCACTCAGAGCCACAGAATTAATAGTGTCTGAGGCCAAATTTGAACTCAGGTCTTTCTGACTCCAGGATACCTAGTTGCCCAACAAAATTGATTAGCCTGAACTAATCAATTCTTGAACAAGTAGGACTTTATTCTTCAGTTACAAGAGTGAAAAAATAAGGCCAGCATTTCCACTGAACTTTTCTCCCTAAAGAGCAAGGTTCAAAGAGGTATTTTGAATACAATCTAAAATGTATAAAGATTATAAATTAATGCAATTAATAACTCATAGAGGGGAAAAAGACAAATGGAAAATATAATGAAAAGGGAACATCAAAAAAAGAAGCAGCTGTCTTAATTGACCTGACTGAATCTATAAGACCTCCTAGAGGCAATTAAAACAAAGAAGTATTTTAAATTTAAAATAACATTCTAAATTCCTGAAATCATATTGCTTCCTTCTCCAGGTAAAACATAAGTTCTAAAACTTAATTAAAAATCTCTAAAAATTTTGCCCCAACAATCATTGTTCCATTGTGGTCAGGAGGGGATAGAGAGTGAAATGGCAGGTCATTTAGCTAATATTCCTAAAAGATTTTTTGCATTAATCTTCATTTATCTGTTCTTGTCTCCTTCTTCCATTTGTTATTCAGTAGTTTCAATCATATCTGATTCTTTGTGATCCCATTTGGAATTTTCTTGACAAAAATAGAGGGATAGTTTGAATCATTTCCTTCTCCAGATCATTTTAGACAAGAACTTGAGGCAAAAAGGTTTAAGTAACTTGACCAGTGTCACACAATTAGTATCTAAAGCCACATTTGCATAGATGAATATTCCTGACTTCTGACTAAGCACTCTTCACTGGGGACACCTAGATATCCCATGTCCTTTTCCCATATAAGTTGTTAATAAAAAAAAAAAACAAACTAATTTACTAATGAGTTTCCTTTATACTTATATGTTTCTTTCAACAGTGTTCCCTTTTTTGTGATGAGATTCATTTTTGTTTATACATATGTATGTTTATACATGCAGAAAGCATTTCAGAGAATTTTTACAAATTCATAATTCAATACATGGTTATACCTGGAGCCAGGTCCTTCTAAAACAGAGCTTAATTACATAGAAGTTTACCCTTATGAAACATAAGGGTTTAATGATATTCCATGCTTCATGCCAGTAGTTACACAAGTGTAGAAAGGATTCTGTAGACACCATAAATGTTGACAATCTTTGCATTACAAATAATTTCATTGTAAAAAAAAAAAGAAAGAAAGAAAGAAAGAAACCTTCTGAGTATCCCTAATTCTTTGTCTCATAAGAAAATGAAAATCACAGGAAGATTCAGGATTGTTGTAAGGTTTATAACAAACTAGGATTAGTAATCCAGATAATAAAGATAATAAAGAAAAAGAAATAATAACATGTATATGATACATGAAGTTTTGCAATGGGTTTTTACAAATCTACAGATCTCATTTTACTCTCACAATAACTCTGGGAGGGTTCTATTATTTTCCCCATTTTGTACCTATGGAAACTATGACAAACATAGCCCTAGCCAAAATCACAACCATTAAGTGCAAATCCTGGGGCAGGATTTGAATTCAGGTCTTCCTGACTCCAACATTTGATCCAGAATATCATCTAGTTATTAAAAAAAAAATTATGGGGTAGGAGACAAATCAGTCCTGATTGGAAGCCTCTTTTTATTCCCTACTAATATCAGCAATATGATAAAACCAAAGTGCAATCCCATTGTGATACTATTTATTCATGTCATCTGCTTAGTACCATGCCAACTTAATCATTAAGGAAATGGATAAGGGTAAGTGGGGGGGGGGGGAGAAAGAAAATTACAAATGAAAAACTTTGTTCTTCTGGAGAACAACAGAGAATTTGGGAGAAATTAAAAATTGTACTCCATGTTCAGGCTTCAGCAGTGGATAAAGCCACCTCTACACATATTTCAATACAATGCAAGCTCCTTAAGAACATTTGCCTCTATATCCCCAGAACAGTATTCGGGATATAATAGGAAATTTAAAAATATTTGCTAGTTGATTGATTTTTTTTTTAACTATTAAAGTTTATCCCCAAAATAACTTGATACAAAACAGATTTATTTCAGAATTTAAACACACATAATTTAATATGGATTTAAAACTCTATTTATTTTGAAGCATAAAATAAACAAATTCATCATTGATAAACCAGTTCTCCACTTGGGGGTGGGCTGGTAAATGTTTAGCATTTAGCACTATAAATCAAATTTATAGTGTTTGTCAGTAGTACAAATGTTCACATATAAAAAATGATAATATGAATGAATCAGTATAATCTGGCTTCGGAATATCTGTAGGGTCCTTCTACACGTGAGATCCCAGGGTTTATTCCTTCAATACTTCCATTAAATTTCTACTCTCCTTTTCCTGTTCCCTCTTCATCCACACATCCAAACCAAGAATATCTCTTAATGTGGAGCTTGTTCTAGCAGGGGAGAGCAACTATTTGTATAGCCTTGACCAAAGAGCGGGACGCCTCTATAGGGGAAGGTCGTCCTCTTCAACCATGGGCTTACCCAGCTTCGCACATGGAGCGGTGAGGGAGGAAGGGGACACCAGCCTATCCAGCCAGATCAGCCGAATCAACCCTGGCGATCAGTGGGATGACACATGTCCCAGCCAGATCGCCCTCACAAGCGAATATCTGTTAATGTTCTTCCCTTCAGGGTGTGATTTTGATCTTAATAGATCAGTATGCTTCAAGTTAAGCATTTTTAAACGCCTACCAAAGGTAAAAATCTCTCAATGGAATCCCTCAGATGCCCTCAAGGAATTCATATTCTAATGGATAGACAACATGCAAATAATTCTGTATAAATAAGATGTACTCCGGATAACTTGGAGTAAATCTCAGAGGAAAAGCACTAGCATTAAATGGTAGCTGAAAAAAGTTTCGTGCAGAAAGTGGGATTTTAACTCAAACATTAAAGAAGCTAGAAAATAAACAAGGTGGGACAGAAATCTAGGCAAGAGAGACATCCAGTGAAATATGGAATCAGGAGACCCAATGTTTTGCGCTAGGAACAGCAAGGAGGCCATTGTCAATAGATTATAGAGTACATGGAGGAGAAGAAAGCATAGGAAGACTGGAATGGTAGGAACAAGCCAGATCATGAAGAGCTTTAAAGAGGAATTAAAGTATTTTAGATTTGATACTGAAGGTAATAGAGAGCCAGTGGAATTTATTGAATGAGTAGTGGGAGGAAAGTGATATAATTTGGACTTCAGGAAAATCACTTTGTTAGGTGAAAAGAAGATGGACCAGAATGAGAGAAAAGACAGGAGACTAACCAAAAGGCTACAGGGGGTGATGAGAGATTGCACCTGAATAGTGTCAGTATCAGAAGAGAGAAATGAAAGGAAAGGAAGGGAAATCATCAGTTTTAGGTGGCCTTCAGGAAGAGTTTAACCACAAAAAGGAGAAGAAATATAGAATTATATCTTGTGGAGATGGATAGTTAAAGTGAATATGAGGAATATGGTCGCTTTTGTAAGCAGTAGAGAAGTAGTCAATATGTAAGAATGAGACTGAAGATGAGTGGGAAAGCATATATTATACAGGGAGAAATCTATTAGAAAAGATGAGTTGGTTGGGGTAGCTAGGTGGCGCAGTGGATAGAGCACCAGCCTTGAATTCAGGAGGACCCAAGTTCAAATTTGGTCTCAGACACTTAACTGTGACCCTAGGCAAGTCACTTAACCCCAGCCTCAGGGGAAAAAAAAAGAAAAGAAAAGATGAGTTGGAATTTGATCACTTATGCATTTGGAAAAACTACTTCCTTTGGAAGGAAAGGGGTCATTTCTTTCATGGATGGAAGGGATGAAGGAGGAGATAGTGATACAAGATGTGAAGGAGTAGAGAAGAAGGAACTCCATTCAAATGGTCTCAAACTTTTCAATGACATTTTTGGCAAGATTCTTGGCTCAGACAGTGGTGGCAAAGGAGTCATAGAAGGATTGAGGAGGGATGGAAATGTTAAAAAAAAATCTATTGTGATGAAAGAGATAGTGAATCAGTTAAAGAAGGACTGTTGTGGTGCAATAAAGAACCCAGTAGTCACAATTTCTACAAAGATACAGCTTTATACTGCAACACATAATAGAAGTCCAGGTAATAGATGGTAGAAGTCATCTAAGGCTAGGGCTTGGCAGGACAAGTTTATTGATAGGATAACAGGGTCAGTTATCAAAATATCTTTTTTAAAAAACAAGTTGATAGAGAACCCAGGTTTAGAGTACCTGATTTATTCTCTCTTAGTTTTATAGAAAAGGAAAGCAAGGACCAGAATTCATACTGCTAATAAATAACAGGATTCCTGAGAATAGAAGTTTCCCAGACCGTTATCTCTAAACTCTGAAATTTAACTTTCATTAAAATTTCCCCTTTTTATGTTGCATGATTTCTTTATTTGGTTATTAGTCCTCCTCTTGTGGTCAACTATCTCAGTCTCTGAGTAAATATACTTTGCTCAGCCCAAAATTTGTGAGACAATTGACAGCTTCATTTAAACAAAGGAATCTCATTTCTGGTTTCCCATGACAAAACCCAGGAACTTTTAAGCGTATCCAAGTCAAGCAACATTGTTAAAGAAAATATAGTGGATAAAGGGGAAGGGATTGCTTTCTTAAATTTTCCTTCTTGCTTAGTCTTTCAGGTTGTCCAAGAGCAAAGAAAAGTGGAATCAGAATAGCACAAAGCAAAGAAGACAAAGAGGATCAAGAGCCCATTAGGTAAGTGGAATGCTAAGATCTGGTAGATCCATTGCACAAATACAGATTTCACTATTTTTAAGACCAGGCAATCCAGTATCCCTGAAACTGGGAGTGGCCATAAACAAAATATTGCAGCAGCTACACCAAACCAACCTTTTAAAAATTTAGTAAATAGGTGAGAGAGAAATTCTTTCAAAATAAAGAGCAGAGTATGAGAAAAGACCTAGAAATATCAGTGAAGAAATAGATATTACAACTAATGTCCAACAGAAAGTTAATGTTCATCAAAAAGCCCTGCAGGCTTGTCTAATGTTTAGCAGAGTCTCTGACAAAAAATTGGTGAGGGAATCAGACATTCAGTGCTGGAAGGGCTCTTAGATAACATCTGGTCCAACTCCCTCATTTTATATATGAGAAAACTGGATATAGGGAAATGAAAGAATTTGCCCAAGGAGGTCCCAGGTAGAAAGTTACAGAACTACCACTTGAACCCATAATTCCTGACTGTAGATCCATTGCTCTCATGACTCTGATAGAAGCAGGCAGGGTGACCTCTAAGGGAGAATGCTGGACCTAGAGTTAAGAAACTCTGAATTTGAATCCTACCTCAGATATTTACTAGTTATATGGCCTTTTTTTGTCCAAATGATTTGGTCTCTCTAAACCTCTGAACCTCATCTATAATATGGGGTATAGTAATGATGATAGCACCTATCTCCCGGGGTTGTTTTGAACATCAAAATGAAATAAAATTTACTTTGCAGATCCTAAAGTGACATTTAAATCAAGCCATTATTATTGTTGTTGTATCATGCTGTATTATTATTAAAATTTGTCCCTCAATAGTAAAATAATAATAATAGCTCACATTTATATAGTGCTTACTATGTGCCAGGCACTGTATTAAGACTTACAATTATTTTATCTCTATACCCTCACAAAATCCTAGGAAGTAGGTGCTATTATTATCCTCATTTACAGATGAGAAAACTGAAGCAAACAGAAGTGATTTGCCCAGGATCACACAGCTAGTAAGTATCTAAGGTCAGATTTGAACTCAGTTCTTCTTCACCCTAGGTCCAACACTCTATTCACTGCACCACCTAAATAGTGTTATTTGCTAATATATCCAGCTCTCAAAAGTACTGTGAGGATCAAATGAGAAGTTATGTCAACATGCTTTGTAAATCAAAATACATCATATAAATGTCAGCTATTGTTTCTTTTTGCTATATGTAATTTAATTTTTATTAATAAATTGCATGGTTTTCTATCTCTCTTAAAGCATAAACAGTTGAATTAGGAAAGATATGATCATTAGATTATGAGAAAGTTCATTGACATTTGGTGAATGTTTTCTAGAATCTAGATTTATACTGAGAATTGGACATCAAACAAGCCACAGGCTATTGTGGTGCATCAGCCCATGGTTGGACATCAGCTGTGATAGAGATGCTGCAGGGTGTCTTATTTAACAAGCAGGACATATTCTGGCTAACAATGCACTAGTGTCCTGTAGGGAACATAAAGGAGCCAGTTAAATGTTCCAACTCCTGCCCCCTGGATATCCAAAATGTTAAAGCAAAAAGCACAGTTTTCCTCCTCATTTAAAAATTTAATCCCATTCTGTCTTCAAGCTGAAAATAATGAGACTAAACAAGATCCCCTGTGAATTTTACATTGTCTCCTTCTACAGACCAGTAATCCATCCCAGAGTAGAACTTTTGAAAAAAAAATAAAACTGTCTTTCCAAAAGGAATTTCAAGCCTTCATCTAAGCTGGAGCCCATCTTCTACTTACTAAGTATGGAGGTTTTCCAAGAACTCTCCAGCTATGAGATGATATAGTTAATAATTCCACTATAATAATTCCACTAGGTGGCGTCTTTGTTGATTTCAATTATTATTTTCTTTCTTTCTTTTTTCTTTTTCTTTTTCTTTTCTTTTTTTTTTTTTTTTTTGAGTCCGTAGAGCATGATTGTTCTTTTTTTTTTTCATGTCAGGTTGTTTTGACTTTGTTGTAGAGGCTACCAGGTATATGATGGCAAGACAGTAAAGTTTATCTCATCTATCTGCTATCCAGATGTCCAGTTCCTGGTTGTGATGGTCAGGGTCATATAACTGGAAAGTATGCATCCCACCGCAGTGCGTCAGGGTGCCCTCTAGCAGCCAAAAGGCAAAAGGATGGGTACTTAAATGGCTCCCAGTTCTCTTGGAAGTCAGTGAAGACGGAAGGTATGTCATGTCCCACTCCAGGATGTGATGGCTCAGGACACGTCAGTGGTAGTTTCCTTACACACCGCAGGTGAGTAATTCTCCCGTTGGTTGTTGTCTATGATGAGACCCTATTTCATTAGTTGGGAATGATCTTGTATCTAGTCTCCTGGTCCTTGTGTGAACTGGAGCTTTTTATAAGCTTAATATAGTATCTTCATTAGAAAAAAAAAAAAAAAGAAAGAAAGAAAGAAAAAGAAAAAACCTGATAGTAAGGGAAATTGTCAAGTTTTAGGGATTAGAAGAGAGATGGAAATAAGACTTTTGAAAATAAACACATACACACATTGTCAGTTAATAAGCTCAAGTGTCATTAGATGCAAGAAAATACAAGTTTTTCAAAGTATTATCTTCAGTGCAGATAGGTATGTCCATTAAAACACACACAATACACATCTATAATAACTGTTAAAGTAATTACAAGAGACTTTACCCTTAGTGTAACGCTATGAGGCCCAATATTTGATTTTATAACTTCTTTATGTATCTTCAAGCAGTGTGAGGAGACTCAGAAAATTTTCAAAAGGTTTTCTCAGGATTTGTTTTATTCTAAAGGGTATTTTGAAATGGAGGAAAATATTCAGAAGATCCTAGGACTTAGAGGAAGAAGGGAGGTAGTCCAACCCTTTTATTTTCACAGATGAGGACACTGAGGGCCACAGAGAAGAGGTGACACAGTATCAGAGATATGAAACCCAATATTTTGATTCCCAATCCAGTGCTCTTTTCAGAAATAACAAATCTCAAAATTGAAAGAAACCTCAAACTCCATTTAGTCCTGTAATATACCATGCATTGCCAAAACAATGCTAGTAGTACATCACAATGACAAAAATGTTTAGAATTCTTACGATTAAAACAAAGGCATAAACAGAAGCAGCTTACTTAGGCTAGATTAGCACAGACTTGTGGAAGGAGTGTCTAATGACTACTCACCTGCTCTCCTAATTAAATCTACAAGTTTAGAGGAAGTGGAGAAACTTAAGTTGTTCATCCCCCTATTAACTGAAAGAATGTCAACTTGTACCCTCAATTCACTTATGCCAGCAAGAACAAAATTAAGAAACAATGACAATGGTGATTTGTCGTTAGGCTTCGGAGAGATAGGAGGAGGTCATTTAAAAACAGATTATACTTAATGGAACAAAGATAGCATGATATAATGGATAGGGCAATAACTTGGAGTCAGAAGGACCTGGATTCAAATTCAGCCTCACATACTTACTGAATGATGCTGTGTAGATCTAACCTCAGTCTTCCATTTTCCTCATCTGTAAAAATGTGAGAATTGGTTCCCCCAAATCCTTCCAGTTTTAGAGACATGAATCTATATATGTTCTCATTAAGTTAGGAAAATTTTCTTTATAGGGAGATCTAAAAACATCCAAATAGTTACCATAAATATCATCATTTAGAGATAGAATCCTCCCCTAAAAAAATAGAGTCAATATCTTCACCAGAATAGTGTAATAAATCTACTAGACTTATTATTAGTGGGAGGATCTATGTTACAATCATTACTTTGTTCATTACTACTTGTGGAACCTTGACCAAGTCACTTAACTTTTCTGAAACTCAGCTTCCTTCTTTGTAAAATGAAAAGACTGAAATGGTTGATATCTAAGCTAAACAGTTCAGTGTCCACTGAGGAAGCCAGTAAGCATACACTTCAAAGGCCACACTTCTTATTCTTGAAATGTCATCCATGTGCTCAGGTAAATTTGCTTTTGAACAGTAATGCTCATAAGAGTCACTTATTTCTATTTGACAATTTTTGATTGAATTGTCATAACTAAGGACAAAAGGAATATTTCACATATTGGGGCCATTTTGCCATGGGTAATATCACTCAAAGACAGGTATTTCTCACACCTTCTTGATGTAAGCTAATGGGTCTGACTTCCATACTGTGGCTACTTCATAAATAGGTTAAAATGTCTAGAAGGAAATTAGAGGAATTCTGATAAGTGTTGTTGCCACAAATTCCAGCCCTCCATTTCATCCTCTGTTAACTAAGATGATTGGACAAGATGATCTCTGCCTAAGGCTGTCTGTAATTCTACTTGGCTTGTCAGAGATCTGGTGGTTACTGTGGTAACTCAGGCAGGAGATAGTTGTCACCTACTTCTCCAGAAGATGATATGGCCCCAGCTACTATGTATTAAATGTCTGTTATGTGCTAAGCACTGGTAATATAAAGAAAGGAAAAACAAAAATATAAAGCCAGTCTCTGCTCTTATAGGAGCTCATGATCTAAAGGAGGAAATACAGAAATAACTAATTCAGGAAAAACAAAACAAAGGTAAGACATTAAAATTAAGAAAGACTAAAAAAGGTTTCCTGTAGAAAGACTTTATCTGAGACTTGAAGGAAGCTAGGGTACGAGGCAGACAGAAATGAGAAGATAAGAGAATTCCAAACATAGGAGACAGCCAATAAATATGTTCTATGAGGAACAGAAAGGAACTATTGGAGTCTTTGGATCTCAGAGTACATGAATAAAGTACAAGAAGATTGGAAAGATAGACAAGAGCAGGTTATGAAAAGCTTTGAAAACCAAGAAAAGGATTTTATATTTAATTTTGAGGTAATAGGGAACAACCAGAATTTATTGAATGGTGGATGGAAGGGAGTGATATGATCATATCTACATTTTAGATAGATCATATTGGCTGCTTAGTGCAGAATCAATTAGAGTAGGAAGAGATTTGAGGAAGGGAAAAGCCAACCAGTGTAGATGAAAAGTGATGAAGGCCTGTACCAGAGTGGTTACCTTGTTCAAACAGAAAAGGGTCTATACCCCAAATTCACTGTGTCTGAAAGCCTTCCCAAATTCACTCAACCTTTCAAAACTCTAAAGATGAAGAATCCTAAGAGAATATTAGCCCCTGAGTAGAGGTAAAAAGTTTCCATTTGATTATATTTCTTCAAAAATGCATCCTACCATGGCCCCACATATAGGATGATTGCATTGCTTTAAAAACTACATATAATCAGCAGGATAACATGAAGTACCAATTTGGCAATGCTCAACAGGATGATTCCTATGCACATGTTCTCCCCAGTACTTAACTTGGTTAAACTTTCCATTGCTTCCACCAAGTAGCAAAAAGGAATGATTTTTTTTCCCTCCAAAGAGCATTCTCCAATGTTTATGGGCCCTGTCCTTTTTCTCTTTTCCAAAGATATATCTCCTGTATCCTCTCCATTATAGTTTTCATCACCAGTTTTCATGAACACATAGCTAATGTGTTCTACAATATAAGAACATCTTAGCAGTACACATTCTATATAGTTGAACAGCAGATTTGGAATTCAGAAAGATGGTAACAGGTCATGGGTTGAAATCAACAAAAATAAGGTGAGATGATAATATGTGGGTTAAAATAATCAATTGCACAAGTACTACATGAAGGAATTTTGCCTAGACAATATTTTATGTGAAAAAGGGGTATACGCAATAAGAATGAACACAATGATATGACAGTCTAAAAAAAAAAAAAAAAAGCTAATGAAATCTTAGGCTGCATAGTGTCCAGAAGGAGGAAGGAAATAAGTTTGTGTCCTGCTTTGGCTAGATTACATCTGCAGCATTGTATTTGGAATGCTGTATTTTAGGAAGGGCATCCTTCCTTCCTTCCTTCCTTGACAAACTGGAACACATCTAGAACAAGGTGATTAAGATTAGAAGGCTGTGAGTAGCTTTCTAGAGTAAGAGAATTGACAGTATTTATTTTGGAAAAAAACATAAGACATCTCATTTTGGAAGAGAAATAGTGGACTACAGCTGTAGAAAGAGACATGCTGTCAAACATGATCAGGGCATTAATTTTTCTAGTTGAAATATATATATTTGTAACAAACAAGGTTTCTTTGGGTTTTATAAATAAAAGAGATAAAAAATAATGAAAATAAATAAGATAGATGGAAGGGGTATTTAAATTATTAAGCACTCGTTCTGAATCAGAGATAATACTAAGCACTGGAAACAAACAAACAAAAAAATTCCCTGCCCTCATGGAACTTACATTCTAAGAAGGAAGACAGAACTTAAAAAGTAAGCTGAAAGATGTGAAGTATAGAATGAGAGAGAAGCATGTGGAAGAGAGATCCCTGCCAAAGCATGGTAGTGAAGAATAGAGTCAGGATCAGAGCCAAGAAAGGAATAAAGAGGAGATCTGAGAATTGTTACTAAGAGTAATAAGTAAAAATGCAGAGAGTTAGACTTTAATTTAAAAATGGAAATAAATAGTTTTCAAAAGAGCTATTCCAAATGGGAACACACTACTTCAGGAGAGATCATGGATATTACCTTTCTAAAAAAAACCTTTGTTGTAGAAAACATCCACTTGAGAAAGAATTTCTGTTCAAGTAGCAGATTGTCTAAATGACCCCTTGGATTCTTTTCAACTCTTACTTATATTTTGTGATTTCACTTTACTCAATTATCTTGGGATCATTTTAAACATTTTAATAGTTTCTTTCAGCTGTTGCCTTGCTGTCTTTCTCTTTCCAAAGTAGAAGCCTCTCCAGCAGCTCTAACTTGGTCCTTTCATGAAAGCCCTCCTGAACTCCATTCATATAATTAATATTTTTTCAGTGTTTTAAGTCCTTGGAGAAGGACAAATCTTTCCCTATTTCATCCTTGATCAAAACCATTTACCTAATTTACTAGTATCTTCTGGTGTCTGCCATAGAGAAACCCTTACCTGCCTTTCTTTCCTTAGGTCAGGAACACTTAGCCTCTTAGTCTCCTAGAAGTGAGCAGTCACAATCAAAATCCTTTCATCCCCTACTCCCCTTCCCTTGTCCTTGATCTTAAGGTTTTTCTAACAGCTTATTACTCTAGTCCCTCCATTCTGAAAAACAGATAATCCTGGGTTATCCTAATAATCACACAAAGCCTTCAGTTTTTTTTTTCCTCAAAACTCCTGAATCCTTCACCATTGCTATCAATCCACCTGGCTAATCTTGAGAGAGAATAGGAGATCCCACTGGGACGTCCTCATACTTATGTCCACTAGGTTTAAATTGCCATGTCAAATTAAACTCCAGTTCATCCCATATGAATGGTATCTCTTCTCTTCCATACCTTCCAATAATTCTCTCTCATCAAATAAATAAAGGTCAAACTCCTTAATTTAGTATTCAAGGCTTTCTGCTCCCTGGCTTGAACCCTATTCTCCAGCCTTTTCTGATATTACTGAACATTTGAAGCATTCTGGCTAAACCAAGCAACTTGTTGTTCAGTTGTTTCAGTCATATTCAACTCCTTGTAGCCCCATTTGGTATTTTCTTGGTAAATATATTAGAGTGGTTTGTCATTTTCATTTCAATTCATTTTATAGATGAAGAAACTGAGGGATAGAGGGTTAAATGATTTGCTCACTTACACAGCTAGTAAGTGTCTGAGGCCATGTTTGAATTCAGAAAGATGAAGCTTCTTGACTTCAGACATGGTACTTTATTTACTTCTGCACTTAATCTCCTCTAACCATGTCAAAGAAGATAATGTTTCATATTGAATAGAATATTAGTCTTAGATTCCAGAAGACCTACATTCATATCCCGCCTTTGATATTTACTAGCTAGTTGTTAAAGAAAAATTTGACCTATCTAAGCCTTAGTTTTATTATCTGTAAAAATAGATAGGATACTCAACATTATCAAAATATCAAAATTATCAAAAATATCAAAATAATACTCAAAGTTATCTCATATATATGTTATGAAGCTCAAATTCAATAATGTATATAAAGTACTTTGTAAACTTTAAAGAGTATATAGTTATCAATTTTAGTATTAATATTATATGCTTTTTCATTTTAAACCTTTGCTAAGATAATTTATTATACCTGTAATGCCCTACTCTCTGCCCTAACCAGTTGAAACTCTACCCATTCTCTAAGAACCAACTTAAAGCTACCTCCTTGATGAAATATTCCTTATTCTTTCACAAGGCTGTTATTTAAACCTATATATATAGATATATAGATATTATATTATATATTATATAGCACAGACCAATGCTTCTGTTGGTGGTTGTCTTTTCTGAGAGTGCCGAATTCATTTATTTGAGTTACTTCTTTTGCTTCTAATTAGCAGTGATCAAATGAGTCTAGGATGTTCAATTCCTAATCCTGCCATCAAGTCTGAACATGTCCATCTCAAGATAGAAATTTGTTCACCTAAGATCAAGAAAAATAGACATAAAAAAGGCAGCCTAAAGCCTAGGTTTAACTCTCTGAAATAAGATATGTGTTGCTTGGAGAGCAAGGTGGGGGATAGGATCAGCTGTCCCCTTCATTACATAGTTTACATATGGTCCAAAATAGAAAGTGAAGAGAATACTGAGGATGGTGCTACTGTCTTTTAAAAAGTTACGGAGCCATCACTTCTTCTTATTTAGCAACTAACAAATAGACTGCCCTATGATCTCAAAACACCAAGCCTCTCAGCACTAACTCAACGATGATTAGAAGCAACTGAAAACAACAGCTTTGTACAAAATCAAATGTCTGTTACATTTTTCTATCCACTTCACAACATTGTAGGATCCAAAGAGATAATATACATAAAATATTTTTAATCTTTAAAGCTCTAGTCTTGTAACACTGCTGAATATAAAATCCAAGTTTTATTGGAGAAATAACATGTTTAAATGGAGAGAATGATAAATTTTGGCTCAAAAGACCTAGATTCAAATCCTTTCATTTCTTCATACTCTCTGTATAATATTGAGCATGTCTCTTGACCTCTCTGAGCTTCTGTTTCCTTATCTATAAAATGGAGAAGTATTCTAATAGACTTCTACATTCTCTTTCATCCATAAATCTATGATCCTATGAATAGGGAAACATTTATTATTTTAAAGCACCTGTCATTTGTGTAGTAACAAAGACATGTAACACAACAATCTGGAATTTCTTATAAACATATACCTCTCCTCTCTCTTTTTGCCAATGTGATTGACTTGAATGAGCTGTCCAAATCAGGCCAGGAAGGGATGCTTTTGATCACTGGTTTTTAACATTTTTGGCTGATTGCCTAATTAAGTCAAAGATGGGAGAATTAGGAAGGTAATCATGAGCTCTCTCCTCCATTTCTTAAACTGAATCACCACTAAAAAGTTACGAATAACAACGTGAAATACTGTAATCCTATAAATGCTAGAATAATACAAGGCATCTCCACTTTGCAAGTCACTGTAGTGAGGAGGGGAAGGAAAGAAGGAAGAAAAGGATGGAGGAAGGAAAGGAAAGGAAAGGAAAGGAAAGGAAAGGAAAGGAAAGGAAAGGAAAGGAAAGGAAAGGAAAGGAAAGGAAAGGAAAGGAAAGGAAAGGAAAGGAAAGGAAAGGAAAGGAAAGGAAAGGAAAGGAAAGGAAAGGAAAGGAAAGGAAAGGAAAGGAAAGGAAAGGAAAGGAAAGGAAAGGAAAGGAAAGGAAAGGAAAGGAAAGGAAAGGAAAGGAAAGGAAAGGAAAGGAAAGGAAAGGAAAGGAAAGGAAAGGAAAGGAAAGGAAAGGAAAGGAAAGGAAAGGGGGAGGGAGGGAGGGAAAGGAAAGGAAAGGATGAGGGAGGGAGGGAAAGAGGGAGCAAGAAAGAAGAAAGGAAGGGAGGGAGGGAGAAAGGAACAAACAAACGAAAGGAAGGAGGGAAGGAGGGAAAGAGTGATGGAGGAAGGGAAAGGAGTAAGAAGCATCAGATAAAAGGAGAGAAGAAGGAAATAGCATGTATTTAGCATATACTATGTGCTAGGTACTATGCTAAGTGCTTTACAATTATTTTCTCATGAAGATGAGCCAAATGTTTTCTGATGGGTTCCATCAGAACCATTAAATGGAGTGACACCACCTAATACTCCTATATGGTTAAAGTCTCCTTCAAAATATAGGAGAAATAATAAATATAGCTACTAGCATTTACATTGCACCTTAAGAACTTAATATCCCATTCTATCTTAACAACTCAGGTAGATTAAACTTATTTTACTGGTGAGGAAACTGAGGCTGAAATTAGGTGACTAGCCAGGTGACACAGTTCATATCCAAATCATGATTTGGACTCAAATTTTCTTAACTCCACTCCTCTAGCATTCTATCCATTGTATTACTTTGTTTTTGTTGTTCAGTTATTTCAGTTGTGTCTAATTCTTTATGACCCCATTTCGAAGTGTATTGGCAAAGATATTGGAGTGATTGGCCATTTTCTTCTCCAGCTCATTGTACAAATAAGTACCTGAGGTAAAAAGGGTTAAGTAACTTGCCTAGGGTCACTCAGCTAATACATGTATGAGGCTGGATTTAAACTCACAAAGATGAATCTTCTTGATTCCAGTTCCAGGGTTCTATCCATTCTGCCACCTAGCTGTCCCAATGCTTTACTTAGCTGCCTTTAAGGAGAAAGAATCTAGGGTAATCCATTTAGGAGAAGGCTAAAAATTGGGAATTAGGATAGTAGGATTCCAGTGATAGTTTCCAGTTTGATCATAAGGGAATCACTTCCCCTTTGGGGCTTTAGACTTTTCATCTGAAAAATGAGAAATGAGAGAGTGTGGATTTATAGCAGACTCTAACAATACTCTCTCCAGTTTTCAGTAGCTCAGAAGGTGCAGGTGCAGAAAAGCCAAATGGTCAGATGACCCATGGTTAGGGATTAGGAGAATGAGTGGAAACTATGGAAGGACAGAGGAACAAAGAATTTAAAGATGGAGAGCAATGCACCATTGAAATACATAACTATGAAGCAGCAAAGTAAAGCCAAAATTTAGGGAGATAACTGAGAGAACCAGAAGACAACTTACAGAAATCATATCCCTTTCTGAGAGTAGTTTGATTGGGGGAGAAAAGAAACAGGAGAAGACTCTACTGGGGTTAAAAAAAAAAAAAAGTAGGAGGGACTTTTCCTAGGGGCTAAAAATGGGACAGAAATAAGTTTGAAAGCAGTTACTAAATAATTGTGTCAAGCCCTAGTTCTGTATAGGAATTTTTTTTCCCTTTATGTCAAAAATCTATGTTTGTTTTTAGAGTATATGGGATTGAGATTGGCTTTGGAAGTGAAAGCAGTGCTCCAATACAACATATAATGTATGTTATTTTATTTGGTGATCTTATCAAATTCTGTGGATTTAATAACCATCCCATGCAAATAATTCTCCAATGTATTTGCCCAGAGCTAATCTCTCTCCTCCACTCTAATCTCCCATTTCCAATTTCCTACTGGATATTTTGAAATGAATTTTCTATAGACATTTTAAGCTTAACATTTCCAAAACTGAACTCATCTTTCTTTTACCAAATTCTGTCCTACTCTTAGCTTCTTATGGATGTTGAAGGCACCATTATCTTCCCAGTCACCCAGACCATCCTAAGTATCATCCTTGAACCCCACTTACCCCTTCCCATATCCAATGTGTTTTCAAGGCTTGTCCATCCTACATTTGCAATATCTTATATACATCCCCCTTTATCTTGTGACTGCCACCATTCTGTGCAGGCTCTCTTCAACTCATGCTAAGGACTATTGAAATAGCCTCTTAGATAGATTTCACTATCTCAAGTCTCTCTCCACTCCAATGCATCCTCCACACAGATATTAATTAAGTTGATCTTCCTTAATTTTAGGTCTGACTATGCCTCTATTTGATAAACTCCAGTGGCTCCCTATTACCCCCAAGATCAAATAGATTTTTTTTTTTTTTCTGAGGCTGGGATTAAGTGACTTGCCCAGAGTCACACAGCTAGGAAGTGTTAAGTGTCTGAGATTAGATTTGAACTAGGGTCCTACTGAATTCAAGGCTGGTGCTCTAGCCACTGCGCCACCTAGCTGGCCCCAAAATAGAAAAATTTTAAAGGCCTATAAAATGAGGAGGGATTATATCCTAAACATGTAGAAATGCCTGTGTAAAGGCAAGGAAGTGAGCATAGAGAGAGACTGTATTAAGTTATTCCTCATTGGGTTTGTGCAAGAATGTCACTACATGAATTCAAAATGAGAGGCACCATTTTTAATTTTTTTTTTTTTCTGAAGTGTTTGCAGGGACTCTGGAAAATGTTATCATAAGAGAATTTGAAGGCCATCTTTCCACATATACCACTTTGCTGGTGTATATGAAGGATCATGGAGCCTTTTTCCTTGACTGGCATCTGAATCTTTCTCTATGTGTCTCCCCCCATGTGAGCTCCTTAGGGACAGAGATTGTCTTACTTTTATACTTGGTGTATATCATTATACTTTGCACATAGGAAGTACTACGCTTGCATAAACAAGCATTCCCAGCAAGTGACCATCCAGCTTTCACTAAAACTTCCAGTGAGGAAGGACCCATTATCTCCCAAGGCAGCTGAAGAGAGTTGTCTGAAAATATTTAAAGAGGGATTAAACTTGTTCTGTTTAGTACCAGAGAGCAGAACTGGGATCAGCAATGTTGCAGAGAAGCAAACTTTAGCAGGAGGTAAGGAAAAACTTTAGTGGAGCATCCAAAAGGGTTAAGCCTCAGGAGAAAGAAAGTTATCCCTCCCCAGAGTCTGTCTAGAAAAGCCTGCATGGTCCCTGTTCCTCAGGTACCCCACAGATAATATTCTTAGTATTCATGTTTAGGTAGGAGTCAGTTTATACAGTCTCCAAAGTTCCTGCTAATACTGAGGTTCTGTAATTATATAAATAAATCACTCTCTAGCATTTTAGAACATAGGGTTAGAAAACAAAACAAAAAAAAAATTTCCCATTTTTACCTCCTTTTTAATCGAATAATAGCCACCTGGTTAGATAATTAATGAGAACCATTCAGAGTTCCAAAAGCAAAAATATTACTACAGGGCAAGAAACAACAAGTTTCCTGTGCCTCAAAGGTTCAGTTTGTACAGTAAGTTTCCTCTTTGAAATTTCTTTCTAAGTAGTGGAACATTCATGTGAGATCCTCTACTTTGCCTGGTATTGTTCTTGTATATCCCTCTAGGCTTTCTAATTAATGAAACAGAACTCCACAATCAATTTCTAATTTAATCTTCCTACCTACAAGATCACTTGGCTGGATGACAATGTTTATCTTTAACACTCATCTCTTAGGCATGGGGATACATAAAATTAGGCTGGAAATATGCATTTGGAACCACATTGAGGGAAAGCTGTAAGATAGCAGTTTCATAAGATTAAAATTTGAGCATAGAGGCAATAGAGAGCCACTGAAGTTTTTTGAACAAGAGGATACCATGTTCAGATCTGTGCCTTAGGAAGACTGCTAAATCTGTTTTACCAATAGAACAAAGGGGCAAAGGGAAGAAGAGAAGTTACACCATAAAAATTTCAGAGCATAGGCAACATTGAACATATAACAAAAAGTTGGTAAGTCCAGAGCATTAGTTTTAAAATGCATTATTTAGGCTTTGGTTACATTAGCAAGATGAGAGTACATTGGAATTTCAAAGAGCAATAGGAGAAGAAAATGCCAGTGACAGAAAGGAAAGATCTATACTAGCAAACAAGGAACTAGCCAGTTAACATGGGACTATAGTTGATATCTCAAGTTTGATTTTGCAGACTCTGGCTAGGTACTTGATTGTTCCTCTTAAATAAGTATTAGTAAAAAAAAAAAAAAAATTAAGCCAGAAATTCTCTTATCACACTTACATGTTAATCAAGGAATTTTTATTTTTCACTATATACATTACATTGGGCTTACATGCCCAGCATTCTTTCCCAGGCCATTACTAAGCCCACCCATAAGAAATTTGTTCTTTTGTACTGATTAATGATAGATTGATACAGAACATAAAATTGTGGGTTTAAAGATGAAGGGAATTCAGAGGCTGCCTAGTTCAACACTTCCTTTTAAAGATAAGGAAATTGAGGCACAGGGACAATTAAGTGATCTGCCCAAGAAACAAGAGATATCAGATTTGATCCCAGATCCTCTGGCTCCAGACCAATGTTCTTTCCTTCTTTACCATAGTGTTTCCCATAATGTTCCACTAATATGTTCATGATATCAAGAGAAATAGAGAAGAACTCTCAGCATGTCAGAGATTCACACTGGCTGAGCAAGAATGGGTGACTTGCAATTAGCATCGCTAGAGGCAATATCAGAAACTGATAGGAATTTATCACTGTCATTAGAGAAGAGGTATCACTTTGCTGCTGTATATGAAGGACCATGAAGGCTTTCTCCTTGACTGGCATCTGAGTCTTTCTCTATGTGTCTCCCCCCCATGTGAACTCCTTGAGGACAGATATTGTCTTACTTTTCTACTTGATGCATAGAATTATACTTAATACATAGGAAGCACTTAATAAATGTTATTTCATTCATTCATTCAGCATACACAGCCATGAGATCTCAACTATATAAGCTTTGTATAAAGCTGAAAGGAAAAACATTTAAGAAAAATTTTTTTTGTAAATCCCAGGATATGATACAAATAATTCAAAGCATTTGTTTTAATCTGATGAGTCTTCTCCTAAAATGACCTTGGACCTGTGAAGATGATAGTAGAGAAAATTCACAAGTAAGTTGTGTGTTTATAGTGGCATGGAAAATAGTTCCCTGCTGCTTAGGAAAACAAGCAAACAAGAATGTTCCATATAGACCCCCTCTCAGTTCAACAAGTCCTAATCATCTTCAAGCAGAACACATTTCCTCAGAGGAAAATATCTGTGATCTTTGGGCCTCATATTCCCCCTTTCACCTCCCAAACAAAAGCCAAAGTATAGAATTTAAAATTAGAAAAGTACTTAGAGATCATCTAGTACAGGGATCCTTATACTTTTATGTCATGGACCCCTTTGCTATTACCCTCTGAGGACACCTATGGATCTCTTTTCAGATGCTTTTTTAATACATACAATAAAATACCTAGGATTACAAAGGAAGCCAATTATATAGAAGAACAGTTATGAAAATATTTTTGAAAGAATTCTTTGACCTTGTCACTATTGAGCTGAGGATGGAAAGAAAAGAATGGCTCTGGAGGAGAGTAAAGCTGGTGACTTTGCATAGCTCTGTCTCACTTAAATCTAATTCATTTGCAAGCCATGACATCACCTTCCTGGTCCTCTTCAAGAATGAAGAACAACTGCAATAGAGGGGAAAGCTGAAGTACAAAGAGTAGACTTCTGAAGCTTTTGCTTTTTCACTCCCCATCCAAAGCCTTTGTCACTAACTATTCAGATGAAGAGGGAAAGGAAAGAAGCAGAAAAATTAGGAATATTTTGTGGATGAGAAAGAACCTAGACAATAATATAATTAAATTGATTCAAAACTTGTTAAAAGAACAAATGGAAGGAATAGTCATTAATCATGATTCATTGCCAACTTAAAAAGAAGGAATTCCTCCAGGGTTTTTGGCTTAACATTGTGCTATTTACTATTTTTGTCAATGTATTGAATAAAATCATAGATGACTTGCATATCAAATGTGCAGATCCTGCAAGATGGTAGTAGCTAATAAATTGAAGGACAGCCATCAGTATTCAGAGATTATCTGAACAGACTAGAACATTGTAGTACATGAGCTGTAATGAAATTTATTAGCAGTGTAATACTTGAAATTATACTCATATTTGGATTCAAGGAGTCAGCTTCACAGGTACAAAAGAGACAGCTCTTGAAGAGCAGCTTTTCTGGAAAAGATCTGAGAGCCTTGGCCTACTGAAAGCTTTTTATGAGTCAACAGTATGAGATGATAGCCAAGAAAAGCTAATGCAATCATCTGTTTTGAAAGGCATTGTGTCTGGCCTTAGGGAACTCCTGTTATATTGTACTCTGTTTGAGGTATTATATTTTAAAAAGGACATTGTTAAACTGTACAACATCCAAAAGAAAGTGACCAAGGTAGTAAAGAGTCTTAAGTTCTGGAAATGTATGGAATATATGATAAATGTCTTCAACTATATAGAAGTCTGTCAGGTAGAAGTAGGAATAGAGATGTTCTGCGTCCCAAAAACAGAACTAGTAATAATGGATAGAAGTTACAGAAGTAAGGAAAACCTTCCTAGTAATTAGAGCTGTTAAGCAAATGTAGAATTACTACTTGTCTGACAAAGTATTGCTGAGATTCCTGCTTAAATAGAAATTGGAATTTTACCCAAGGAATAGGTGTTTGGTTCCACTCTTTTTTTCTTGAGACCACTGGATGAGTAGGGAGAACGGTAAAGACAGACTCAATATGCAGGCAGGCAGGTCTCCAACTTAGCTCTCCTTCCCTTTTGCCTCCCTTCCCCCCCCCCCATTTCTTACCTAGCCTAAATCAGTGATTGCATGGTTGTCTCAGTTAATCCAAGACTTGTCAAAACTTTGTCTTAAAAAGACCAAGATCTTTCACTCATCTGGAACCATCTCTAATCATCCTGCCTATACCTTGCCATTGGGCCCAGAGACTTTGGAAGGGAAAGAGTAAGGTTGGTAACTTTGGACAGTCTTCTCTCACCTAAATCCAATTCACTTGCAAGTTATGACATCATCTTCCTGATGTCATGGTCCTCTTTGAGAACAAAGGACAAACAACCACAATAAGACCAAGAATTGGCCTTTGTGGTTTCTTCCATCTCTGAAAGCCTAACATTTTCTGGTCTGGAGAAGTAGAAATATGAAGTCAACTAGCACTTATTAGTATGTTTCAGAAATTGTGCTAAACATGTAGAACACCAAGAAAGGCAAAAAATAATCACTGCTCTGAAGAAACTCACAATTTAATGGGTGAGAAAGCATGCAAACAATGACATATAAATGCAACCCTTGTCCCAAAGCTCATTAGTGGATAAGAATTTCTCTCCTCATTGGTGGAGATGAATGACCTGCCCTGTGTAAATGGAAAAGACCTTCAATATTTTCAGGATTCTTCAAGCATCAAATCACTTTAGATGCTTTTGACTTTAAACTTTGAGAAGAAAGATGGAAGAGGCCATCCTCACTTCAGTTTCCTAAAGGAAAAAAACTCTGGAAAGACATGAGGAACTGGCAGTCCCCATCATAGCTCTGTCCCCAGTTAGAGACTGCAAGTTTTCCCTTAGATGAAATCTATTATTCTCTCTTCATTGAACTAAGTTATCTCATTCCCAATAGAACTCTTTACTCTATCTAGTATTTATTCTCCTATATACCTATATACCTCCTATTTTTTGTTTTGGTTACTATTTGTATAAATAGATTTCTTTGTTGTTCACTACATGTATTCATTATGGAACTGATATTTGGTGGGAAATAATGGGTTGAGCCTTAACATAGAGTTTGGGGTTTCCCTTAACCCAAATAATGACAAAAAGATCAAAAGTTAGATTGAATCCTATCATACCTCCTAGACTATTTAAGTGAGTAGATAGATAATACTTCTATACTGGTACTTTCCTCTGTCTGAGCAGCATAGACTGGCTTCTGGCCTCAACTTGCTGCTTTCCTTCCTAGCAGAAATCAAAAGTTCCCATTGGAGAAGGGTAAGCAAAGAAGAAGGTAAAAATGTCTATTCTACCTACCTTTGAACCACACAATATATGTAAACCTCCCTACTAATAAGACCCTTCACTCCTCACATAAATAAGAAATAGACAAAATAAATTAGGGATAGTCTCAGAAAATACCAAGATTAAAGAGGAAAGGGAAGGGCTTCTTGTAGAAGGTGAAAATTTAGCTGAGAGATAAAAGAAACCAGGAGATGGAGATAAGGAGGAGAATTCCAGCTATGAGAAAAAAAGAATAAAAATATTCTGAATCTGGAGATAGAGTATTATCATATTAGAAGAATAGCAGTGGGGCCAGTGTCACTGGACTGTGGAAGATATAGTTAGATGGCAAAATAGAGTAAGAGCTAAGAAGGGTGGCTTTTAAAAACCAAACAGAAGATTTTTTGATATTTCATTTTGGAAATGAAGAATCACTTGTATCTGATTGAATAAGAAAGTGAAATGATTAGACTTTTACTTTAAGATGATCAGTATGACAGCTTGGTATAAGAGAATAGATTGAAATGGGTAGACAAGGAAAATAACCAGCAAAATAGTGCAATAATATGGGTGTAAGAAGAGAAAGACATCTATCAGTGTGGTAGGCAGATCCAGAGAAGAAAAAAAAGTTAGAGTTAAAACAATATAATGATTTAGGAAGGTGACTACTGGCTATAATGATCATTATTTATATAGCTTTACAATTTACATATTATCAATTCTCATAAAAATCCTGATATAATAGATCTTTTGTGAGTGGTGAAAGCTATCTAGCCCAAGTCATCCAACTAGTAAGACTTTCTGATCCCCAAACAAGAGCTCCCATGTTGATTTTCATACACTTGAGAAAGATTTTGCTAATCCTGAAGAAACTGGAAGGACCATAGGTTTTAATGAATTACTGTAGACTAGGTCCCAGAGATATTAAAAGAAATTCAGGTAGTAAAAAAACAAAAAACAAACAAACAAACAAACAAAAAACAGTAAAAATGGGGGGGGGGAGCAAGGGGAAAGGAAAGAGGGAGGAGAGGGAAGAAAAGATGGAAAGGAAGGAAGGAAGGAAAGAAGGAAGGAAGGAAGGAAGGAAGGAAGGAAGGAAGGAAGGAAGGAAGGAAGGAAGGAAGGAAGGAAGGAAGGAAGGAAGGAAGGAAGGAAGGAAGGAAGGAAGGAAGGAAGGAAGGAAGGAAGGAAGGAAAGAAAAAAATGGTAACAAGAAAGGATGGAGAAAGGAAAGAATGAGGGAAGGAGAAAGAAATAAAAGAGTTCCTGAGGTAGAGCCAAGATGGCACAGTAAAGTCAGTAACCTGCTTAAGCTCTCCCAGTTTCCCTTGAAAACCACATGAAACTAAGCCTCTGAACATCATATCCTTTCATCCTGTCATTGTGTACGATGTGTAGAGGAGAAAGGACACTGATTCAGAAGACAGGTGGAATCCCAGCTCTGAAGCTTACTAGCTGTGTGACCATGGAGTGCTTTCACATATCCAAGGCAATATTACTAAACCATTAAAACAGTTAATAATACCTGTAGTTTCTTCCTTCTAGTTATAAATATCAAATGAGATGGTTTTATTATATCTGGAAGATAGTAAGCCAGAGTGACAAAAAGTCAAATAGACACCAAAAAAAGTGGTAATTATATATAGCTTATATGTGGCAGATAAGTAGAGCAGTTGAGTTTCAGATACATTCTGATTACTTATAGAAAGGGTAGCTATCCATGATCCTGTTCTTTGGGCACATTAGATGCCCTGTAAGGGTTTGTAGAAGTATGCTTTCCTTTCATAATCTAGAAAATTATAGCTCTTTGTTTCAATTCTTAAAAGCATCAGCATCATATCATTGTATTAATGGTTTACTTACATAGGCACTTCCCAGTTTACAAATATTCTGTTTCAAATGTTTGTAAGATAGCTGTTCAGGAAGTATACATTTTTGTGGAAACAATAGTGTACATATTAATAGTTTCCAAGTGTAGACTATATATAAATTTCAATAAACCCTAGACCTGTATAGCAAAGTTTTGACAGGCTGAAACTTATAGTTTCATTTATAGTGGTTAGTCAACTAGTCTCTGAGTCAAGTTCAGTTCTAGTCAAGGATTTACTGGTAAATGTTTAATAGCTACTTCTCCAAAAACACATGATTATTTTCATAAGTCTAGAATACCAACAAAACAATAAATCAAGCCTTAATTTGTAGCATTTGCCTATTTCCAAGGTGTAAATGCTAACATAAAAAGTTTATAATTAGCTCTCACAGGCAAGTGTTAATTAGCTTCAGCACTTTCCAGGTTTCAGTGCATATAATACCTGGGTAAACATTCTCTCAAAGTCCCAGGCAATTCTCTAAAATTCTAAGTTATATTTGTGTTGCAGATATGCATGACACTGATATGCATGACAAAGAGATAGAAGTTGAAATCGCAGATCTTCACATTAAAAAAAAAAAAAAGATTGCATTATCTACCTTCACAGGATAGTTGTGAGGAAAATATTTCTATTACTTAATATAGTACCTAGCACAGAGTATTAGTCAGGCTTGTATTGATCTGAATAATTATGAGTTTGTCTACAAAGCAGATCACAATCATTCCACACTACTTTACTACTACAGACAATTTCAGGTAAGGATTGTTTTAGACACTTCCATGCTCACCAGCCCAAACTACTACTGTTTTGTTTCAAAAGTACAACTGGTCGAAAATGGCTAAGTAATCCTATGACAAACTTCTCTACTTCTTAAGTGGTGACAAAGTTCATATAGCCACCAGATGGCAGCATTACCTCATATTTATTTATTACTGTCGCCCACTAGAAATTTTTTCCTGCCCAAGAAAAGTGACCAAGAGAACATATAGTATTCTGACCTTCATGTGCTTATCCTGTCAACTATATACAATTTTTATTAAATTACTCTGCATACATATTAATTACAGCATTAAAAAGGGATACAGGCTTCTCAAGCAATATTCCACAGTAGAACACATCTTTACAATAACAGAATTGAGTGAAATAAATATATGTATAGGTAAATAGATATGTGTGTGTAGATAGATAGATATATCTATCTACACACACACACACACACACACACACACACACACATACATATTCCCATATAAATATATCAAATACAGGTTCCTTCCTTCTCAGTTTATCATTTGTTGACTTTTAAAAGGGATTTATTTCCACAGCAGAAAAAACATTTTGACACACTTCACTAGGTTGAGGATGTTCAATCATGTCTATGTGACTCCATAGATTCAGTCTATGAAGTTTTCTTGGCAAAAATAAGGGGGTGGGTTGCCATTCCTTCTCTAGTATGTCCCTATTTTATAACTGAGGAACTGAAGCAAGTAGGGTTAAATAGCTTAATCTCAGTCATACAGTTAGTAAGAGCTTGAGGCCACATTTGAAATCAGATATCCATGGTGACCCACACACAATAATTCCACCAAAAAAAAAAAAAAAAAAAAAAAAAAAGAATATGCGGGAGAAAAAAAGTACATGCAAAATTCCATGTCAGATCTAAAAAATAAAAAATAAAAAAAAAGCTACTTCTAATTGAGGGGATCAAGAAAGTTTTAGGATCTTTGTTTTATAATAAGGAGGAACCTTAGAGATTCTCAGAACTCAATCCTCCGCCATTTTATAGATGAAGAAACTTAAGGATCAAACAAATAAAAAAGCTTAGTGCATTACTCAGAATCACACAGCTAATAAGCATCTAAGGCAGTAGTTCTTCCTGACTACAAGTCCAGATTTATTTACTGAATTTAATAAAAACCAATAATACTCTAATAGGAAGTAATAATGGATATTGGGACAGGTTATTGAAGACATAGCAAGCAATGTGAACAAAAGTTTAAACAGAAGAAAAAAATCAGCTTGTATGAGTGATGGCAAATAGTCTCATTGGGGTTGTAGCTTAAAATATAAAGCAGGAAGTAATAAGTGTGTGAAGAAAGTAAGCAGGACCAGGCAGCTAGGTGGAGCAGTAGTTACACTGCATGGCTTGGAATCAGGAAGACTCTTCTTCCAGACTTCAAATTTAAAGTTTGATATGTAAAATTTGTGTGAACTTGGACAAATAATTTAATCCTGTTTGCCTTAGTTCCGTCATCTGTAAAATGTGCTGGAGAAAGAAATGGCAAAATCACTCAATCTTTATACCAAATGAGGTCACGAATAGTCGGACATCACTGAAAAGGTCCTGTCGTCTCTCAGTTGTGTTATATAGTAAAATTAAGAAAAATAGAGTTGTGTGCAGTAGAGACTACTGAGATACTCCCTGGAGAAGTGAAATCTGTTCCTGTTCAGCCTAGGGATCCTTTGCCTCCAGGCACAGTAGACTTGACCTTCTGAGAGAGCTTACAAAACAGTGTCCATCCATACACTGACATGGGAAACTGGAGAACGTGTAGCTAATATCCCAGTCACTAACACAGGTAGACGATGTGTGATTTATCAACCAGGAGAAGTAGTAGCATCAGGCTTATTGTTACATACCCCTAATAAGCAATCTGGTGATAGTCGCCTAGATTCTGACTCCAATGAACAAAATCCAGGAATATATTGGACAGCAGCTGTGACAGCTGACCGACCTATGCTTACTATTTATATAAATGGAATACCATTTGAAGGATTGGTAGACACGGGTGCAGATAATCCAGTTATTAGAGGTGCCAATTGGCCCAGTCACTGGCCAAACATTAAGGCAGACACCTACATTTCTGGGGTAGGAGGATCAATAGCAGTGCTAGGCCTTTGAGATGGATATTTGAAGGTGAAACAGGAGTTTTTACTCCTTTTGTGGTTGAAAAAAATCCCCATCAATCTGTGGGGAAGAGACATTTTACAGCAGATAGGATTATAAATAAGCACTTCGGCTTTTTAGGCAGGGCTGCTGTTGAAGGTCTACCTGCACTTTTACCGGTTCCTATTCAGTGGAAGACTGATTCACCAGTGTGGGTAGAACAGTGGCCCTTAAGAAGTGATAAAATTCAGGCCTTATTAGACATAGTGAATGAACAACTTGACCAAGGACACTTGCGGCCTTCTCTAAGTCCTTGGAATTCCCCAGTATTTGTGGTGAAAAAGAAATCTGGGAAATGGAGGATGTTAACTGATCTAAGAAGAGTAAATGAACAGATGGAAACTATGGGAACTCTTCAGCCTGGACTTCCATCTCCTACTCAGTTGCCAAGAGAATGGCCTCTATGGGTTATAGACATTAAGGATTGTTTCTATTCTATCCCTCTAGATAAAGAGGATATGAAAAGATTTGCTTTTTCAGTGCCTAGTGTTAATTTGGCTGAGCCTTATAAAACATATGAATGGACAGTTTTGCCACAGGGAATGAAAAACAGCCCTACTATGTGCCAAATGTATGTTGCTGCTGCTCTTGCTCCAATAAGAAAAGCATTTCCAAAAGTAATATTGTTACATTACATGGATGATATTTTGGGATGTACACCTGAGGAACAAATGTTAGAAGCATGTCTACAAAAGACCATGGAAACACTAAAGTACTACAAACTGCATATAGCTACAGAAAAAATTCAAAGACATGCTCCTTTTCAATATTTAGGATATGAAGTATATCCTAAGATACTCACAGTACAAAAGCTTTCTTTAAGAACAGAGAAGTTGAACACCTTAAATGACTTCCAAAAATTAATAGGAGATATCCAATGGATGTGTCCAATGTTAGGCTTAACTACCAATCACCTGCAACCTCTATATGACATTTTAAGGGGAGACAGTGCTTTAAATTTACTATGCCAGCTTACAAAAGAAGCACAAGAGGCTTTGAGAGAAGTTGAACTGGCTTTATCCAATGTGGTTGAAAGAGTCACTCAAAAACCCTTGGAAATATCAGTTTTTGCTACAAAAGAGGCACCCACAGCAGTCCTTCATCAAGGAGACAGTGTGATTGAGTGGGTGAACCTCCCAGCACAACCAGAACAAAGCCTTACTCCTTACCCAGTGCTTGTGGCTAGGATTTTGTTAAAGGCTATTAAGAAAGTAACACAATTATCTGGAATAAGTCCTGAAAAAATATACACATTCTATATTAATGCACAAATTAATGTATGCTGTGAGACCATCCCAGAATGGCAAATTTTATTAGCCACCGCTCCAAATTTTGCACATGGATCTCCATTAAAGATAACCCGGCTACTACATAATTGGCGATGGATTTTTGAAGAAAAGGTTTCTAAGGTTCCTTTTAAAGGACCAACAATCTTTACAGATGTCTCCAAAGAAAATATTTGTGCTGTATGCTCTCATGATTGAACCATAAATAGAGTAGTCAGAACTCCTTTTAAAGGTGTAAACTCCTTTAAATATGCAAACTTCTCCTCAGAAGTCCAAAGGTATAAACTCCCCCTAAAGGCCATAACTAAAGGTGTGAATTCTGAGCTAGAGAATTGCACAGACAACCTGAGTTATCACCTTGTAATCCTAACATCTCTCCCTTTCTTTTGATTTAGAACATAGGGTGGTCATGGCCTTGAAACACAAATCCATCAATATAGGAGGTATTACACATAATTACATAAATTACATAAACAGCTAGTAACATAACACATGCTAGAAGTGATGTAACAAATAACATGATCAAATAATCATAAATTGAGAATTTATACATGTCCATAAGTCCATTATCCATTAGTTCATGTTCCATGAATCCATGCAAGTTTTTAAAGTCCTACAATAGTCTTCATCAACAATTTTTCATCTCAAGGAATCCAATGATCTCTGCTGGTTTTCAAGTCCTTTAACAGTCTTCTTATCAGCCATGTTCTTTCACTGTCAGATGCTTTTTAGATCTCCTTTGTTTTGAGGTTTTTTCCTTTTTCTGTCTCTCTCCAGGTGCTTGTTGCCACCCATCTGTTTCCTTCTGTCTGTTAAAATATAAGCAAACCCTCTCTCCCAGGCAGTTAACAGTTCTAATTTCCTCCTATTTACCACTTTCTAAATCTTTCCTCATCATCTGGCAATTACGTTGGAGCTATTTGCACAGGATATATCCCTGTTGGTTTAAAAGGCCTGTATTCTCCCCAAGTGTAATCCATTTCTGCTATCTGATTGCCTTTTGGCTGACTTATCAAGTAATCCCTTTCTTTCAAGGGATTACTTTTTGGGTGATAGATCTCTTCAGAGTCCTGATCTTCTAAAGGCTCTTTGGGTGTAACCTCAGCTGCCATCATGCCCCACCTATCTTTTGATTGATATCTTGGAGGTGGGCTCCATCTCTCATTTCCCTGGGTCAATCTACATTCAGAGGCCCAGTGCAAGCCCTTGTGACATTTTGGATATGGAGTTTTAGGTCTTCTCTCACCCTGTCTTCTCACTCTATCTCCATATCTACACTGAACTCTTAGATGTCCAATTTTTCCACATTGAAAACATCGCTGACTTTCTCTAGAAGTCCCTTGCCAGGAGGGACCCTGTCTTTCCATGTTCATCATAGTCTGGGTGTAAAAAGCATTTGGTCCTACTGTAGCACAGCTCTTATGATCTCCTCTAAAGAAGCATCTTTGTCTAATCCCCATATAATTCTTTTGCAAATCTCATTGGCATTTTCCTTAGCCAGATGTCTGGTCATTATTTCTGTAGCTGCATTTTCTCCAATAGTTCTTTTGACAGCAGTTTGCAAACGTCCCACAAAATCTGCAAAACGTTCATTGGGACCTTGCTCTATTTTAGTGAAAGCCTCCCCCTGATCTTTCTGTCCAGGGAGGGAACCCCAAGCTTTTATTGCAGCCTTAGCAATTTGCTTATACACTGTCATGGGATAATTAATCTGTTCTGAATTCTCTCCATTCTGACCTTCACCAGCTAATTGATCAAAAGTGAATTGTGTGTTAACTCCTGTTTCCAAATTGCGTCTGACTTGGATCTTACATAATTCATGAAACTCTGCAAGCCACAACAGATTTTGTCCAGATTCTAAACATGTCCTTGCTATGGATTTCCAATCATTCGGGGTTAGGACTTCATAAGACAAACCATCTAGTAACATTTTAACATAAGCTGATGTGGCCCCATAAAAGATACAACCTTTTTTCAAATCTTTAATTTTATTCAAATCTAAAGGTACATATCTTCTCGTTTTATGACGTACAGAGTCAATATCTTCAATCACAGGATATGTATGTATAAAATCACTTATATCCTGTCCTTTTTCTAACCTTGTCATAGGCTGCTTCACAGGTGATTCTGTTTGTGTCACTGCCTCTTCCCCTCCTCCTTCTTGCTCCATTCCTGAAGGGTTAATTGAGGGAGGAGATGGAAAATGTTGTTCAGAATTGTACTTATCTCCATTGTTATCTGATTCATCCTCTTCACCTAGTTTAGTTGGATCCTCCCCCTCTGGCTCTTTCTTCTTTTCCTTTAGTCTAACAATTTTTAAAGCCACTTGGATTAAATTGTAGGTATGTAAGTTTGGTTTGAAATCGTAGTGTTCTCCTAGTAGCTCTCTTACTAATTCCCATTCATCTAGATCCAATTCAAAGAAAAACAAGGACATATGACCTGCACAGTTTTTAAAAGTTCAGTAATCTCCTCCAAAATTATAATCAATCCTTGGCTTTTCATAACCTTGATAATGGTCTCTAAACATTTTCCTTGAACAGAAACAGAAGGCATTTGCCCCATTTCACTGAAATTCTACTTTAGCTCTTTAACAAAGTTTCCTTGTTACTCATGCTTCTAGGTCAGAGAGACATTTGTCTTGGGTTGGGTTTTTATCTTTTTAAAAGGAAGAATTGAGTTTACAGGCTGCAGGCCAGTGATCTTGACAGAATTCTAGCAGTATTCAGAGATAGAATATTTAGAAAAGAAAGTGATTATCACAAAATGGCCAACATATATCTATGAAGAATAAGATATATATTAAAATCATTTTCTATTAGATTGGCATACCAAATGAATACTGTAAATTTACCAATATTTCAGCACAATTTTTTAAGTACTTTATGCTTTAGCAGCTGGGCAACTAAGTGGCAAGAATGGATAGAGCTTAGAATACAGAGTCAAAAAGATCTAAGTTCAAATTCAAGTTCAGTCTGTATTAGCTGAGTGACCTTGACCAAGTCACTTAACTGCCTCAGTTTCTTCAGTAAAAAATGGGAATGATAATTGCACTTAGTTTGCAGGGTCTTTGTGAGGATCCAATAAGATATTTGTCAATATATAGTTCAGTGCTGATGTAAATGCTAGTAGCTATTATTGTTACTATCCTTTTTTTTTGTACAAAATGGGTGATAAACCATGCAGTTATATAGCTAAATGGTAAGAATTCAGAATTGATTGAATAATCTAAAGTATAGTCACAACAATCCATTGCCAATCTGTAAAGAGTTTTTAGTTTCAAAACACCAGGCATCTATCCTTAATTCTGTAGTTTTAAACATTTTTATAAGGGACCTAAATGAAGGCATAGATGATATATCAAATTTGTAAAAGCTTCAAGATAGCCAATATAAATGACAAATCCAGGATACAAATTTTTTGACAGAGTATAATGTTGGGTCAAATATAATAAGATGAAAATTAATAGTTGATAAAAATTTAAAAATCACATTCAAAAAATTAACTAAAATTATAAAATGGACAGAAACAATTAAACAGTTATTCATCTTAAAAAAAAAAAAAAAGCTCTAAAAGATATAATGGATTTTACTGTCAATTTGAATCAGTAGTACCACATGATATTCAAAAGAACAAAGATGATCTTAGCCTGGATTAAGAGAATGAGATAAGTACTAATCCTCCTATATTGTACTCTGACCAGATTCTATCTATAGTTTTAAGTTCAGACCTGAGACCCTCAATTTAGGGAAGACATAGAGGAATAGGAGAATTACAATTTGATGAGGGGAACCAGAGTGAAAAGTTTTGAGATCATACCATAAAAAGAATGTGGGGTATTTGGCCTGGAGAAGAGAATATTTAGGGAAAATTTGATAAGTGTTTTCAAATGTTTATACTTATATAGAGCTTAGATATGTCATATTTGGCTTTAGTTGGCAGAACCAGGAGCCACAGGTAAAAGCTTCAAAGAGGTCAAATTAGGTTCAATAAAGGAAAAAAAAAAAAAAACTATTAAATTCATCCAAAAATGAAATGGAATACCTTGAGAAGTAGGAGGCTCCCCTCATCAAAGGCTTTCCAGGAACAGCTGGGTGAGCACTTGTGTTGATCACTCAGGCATGCTAATCATACCAGAGAGGGGATTTATTAAAGTATCTACTTTGCACCATGCACTGTGCTAAGTAATTTGATCTGTACAACAACTCTAAAAGATAGGTTCTATTATGACTCCCCTTTTAGAAGAACCTGAGAAAAACTGTGCTTAAGTGACTTGTCCAGGGTCACAGAGATTGTAAATATATAAAGTTAAATTTGAACTCAAGTCTCCTTGATTCAAGACCCAGTTCCCAATCCACTGTACTGTCTAAATTATTCTATGTCCTTTGAGGTTCCTTTCAAATCTGAGATTGTTTGAGTGTATACCTTCACTCAATAATCAACAAGGAACAAAAGAATTGACATGATTGGTTCTTTGTATAATGAAGATTATTCTGACATTGGTTTAAGGAATGGATTGCATAAGAGAGAAATTTTGTAAGTGACCGTAATTTAAAAAAAAAACAATAATTAATAATATGTAGCACTCCAAGGCTTAAAAAGTACTATACATAAATATCTTCTTTGAATACTCTGAAAGCCCAGTGAAGCAGATGTTACAAGTATTATTATCTCTATGTGTAACAAATGAGGAATTTGAATAACAGAGAATCTAAATAGCTTGCCTCTAGTCACCCTAGTAGTTAAGAGCCAAGAAAAAACTTAAATCCAGATCTTCCCTACTCCAAGCCCTTTAGTGACTACACACTGCCCTCAATCTAACAGAAAGAAAGAAGAATCCTATATATAATACAAAATTGAATATAAATGTGTAGGAAAAGTACAAATAAACTGTTATGGAAGATCCATGTAAATTTCAGGCGCTAAGGGAAAACTTCATGGAATAAAGAAGCTTTGAAATGGGGCCTTGAGTAATGTAGAAGAACTTGACATAGGAATAGGAAAGATGACTAGGCAAAGGTGGGATGAGATCAGAGAATAGCAAGTAATCCAGGTTATCAAAATTATAAAATAGATGAAAGTTTATGAGATAATGGAGGTTTCTAGATGTGTTCAAATCTAACTTCAAATACTGTGTCCTGAACAAGTCACTTACTTTTTTATGAGATAATAATTGCAAAGTATTTAACACAGTGCATGGCATATAAGAAGTGCAATCTAAAAGTATATTATTACTATCATTATTATTACTGGAAATTTAAGATACTTTACTAATTAAAAGAGGAACCAGGTAGTGACAGATCTGTAGTCAGAAAGACTCCCCTTCCTCAGTTCTAACTGACCTCAGATATTTACTATATGATCCTGGGCAAGAAAGTTTCTCATCTGGAAAATGAACTGGAAAAAGAAATGCAAAATGACTATAGCATCTTTGCCAAGAAAACTCTTTAAGTGGAATCACAAAGATTTGTTCACAACTGAAAAACAACTAAACAATAACAAACTGAAAGATGAACACTCGCTAATATCTTGGAAAACTAGGTGGTACAGTGAGTAGAGTCAAGAAGTCTTGAAGTCAAAAAGACCTCAGTTCAAATGTGGCCTCAAACTCTTGTAGCTATGAGATTCAGGGTTGTAAGAATCAGATGAGATAATAATTGCAAATTGATTAATACAGTTTCTGGCATATAGTAAGCACTACATGAATTAGTATTATCCTGGAAGTTAGTTTAATGCTGGGAATTTATGTCACCACAGAATTATAAAGAATCTTTGAAGATAATTAATAAGTTTGGACTTAATTAGGTAGGCGGTGGAGCACTGTGGAGTTTTTGGTAAGAGAAGTAACATCATAGTTGCAGTTTTAAGTACAGACCTGAGACCTACAATTTAGGGAAGACATAGAGAAGCAGGAAAGTTACTAGATGAGAAAAACAAAGGAGCCTGAGATATATCAAAGAAGGAATATGAGGTGTTTAGCTTAGAGAAGAGATCATTTAGGGTAGATTAGATAAGTGTCTTCAAATGTTGCACTTGAAGAGAGCTCAGACTTGTTATTTTTGCTTCAGTGTATACCACTAAGAACAATGGTTTGTAAAAGCTTCAGAGGCCATATTAGCTTCAGCAAAGGAAAAAGCTCCTAACAATTGGATTCATCCAAACCTATTAAACTATAAAATATTAGTGTAGCAGTCCAGATATGAAACAAGATCATATAAAGCACAGGAAAGATACCAGAGACATCATTTAAGTTTGATTTGAGTCATTCACTGAATGTCATTTCAACAACCTGAACTTAATATTAACTATTAAGCAGAATCTTAGAATAACAGAATTTAACAGTAGACTAATAATTGGAAGGAATCTCAGTGATCATCTAGTACAACCTGTATACTTGGACTCTTAACAAGCTTGTGGAGACTTTATAGTTTTTATCCTTTTTTTAAAAAATAAAACTATTAATATCTGATATCTAGTTATTTGATATGAACACAAACAATAAACACACATATATCTGTGTAGGGCAACTGTGGAATTCAAAACTAACCCCATTTTGTTTGATTCTTTCTGTTTTGTTATTGTCTACTATTTTGTGAACTAGGTCTTGCTTTGATTATGAGGAAATTGACAGTTCTCAGAAAATGGGGTAGTAGGTGCTAACTATAAAATGTTCTATACATCTTGTGTCATGTTTCTGTAATTACCATGCAATGTACCTGAATATTCTTAAAGTAACTATAAAATTTGTAAAACTATAGCCAATCAGAAAAAGAGAATGGGCCTGTTGCTCAAGATTGTATCAGTTGATTAGTTCCTGATTATTGAATATGAAAAAGCTTTGTTAACTGCCAAAAAGAGTCCTTGTGCCAAGTGAGAAGCCTTGTACCCAAACTGTTGAACAATTGCTAACCTTACTAATAAATGAGTGTGCTCAGGTATACTTCCTTAATTGTTATACTTCTTAGCCTTTATCAGTTTCATTCATGGTAAATAAGAACACTGAGTCAGAGGGCCTGGATTCCATTGCCAGTACTACTATGTTATATTTATATTACTTTAAGCAAGTCAATTAATCCTTCAATGTTTTAGTTGCATCATCTGTAAAATAAAAATAATTAGACTAGGTGATTTTTAAAGTCACTTGAACTTCCAAATGTATGTTCTTGTGATCTAAAAAGAGTATATGGCATAGTAAGTATGAATTATAAGTAAAAAGGCAGCCCAAGAGTAAAAAAAAAAAATTCAGGGATTTAAGTACCATCTCTGACACACATTGGCTGTGTGACCCTGAATACCCCATTAGTACCTCAGACAACTATCTAAGACAATAAATAAGTAGCTAAAACTTTTTAGTTCCTTAGTCATTTCTTTGCATGAAACTCTTATTATAGACAGGCACATATGCAAATATATAATAAATGCATAGTATACACATACTATATATGTGTGTATATGTATTTTATATATTATATCATTATACATTTGTAAATACACGTATATATACATGTATTTGTATATAATTATGTGTGCATAATATTTAAACAAAAGTAATATATATATAAAATTTTGTGAATTCCAAATGAAAATACTTCTATATTTGGAATTAGAGGACCTGAATTCCAATCACAATTCTATCATGTAATAGATTTGTGACCTTGAACAAAACTTTTAATCCTTTATATCTCAGTTTACTCATCAAGGTGAGCTCTAAGGACATATTCATTTCTAAATTTATGATCCTATAATCAAAGAATCAGCATAGTACAGTACAGAAAGTCAGTCAAGGATTAAGGAACAAATTTAACCATCTCTGAAAAACCAAATGTGTGACCTTGGGTAGGTCACTAGATTCTTAATGTTCCACACCACACTCTTAAGACTAGAAACTTCAGAAAAAGTACTGATCTATATTAATAAAGAAAGCTCCTCACTAGGTCTCTATACCCATGAACTCACAAGTTTAATCAAAAAACAAACAAAATCCCTCTAAGAATCTCAGCTATGACTTTTTATAATAAGCATTGTATTCAATGTCAGAAACACAAGTCCCAATACAGTTTGACTCCACATCTCAGACCTCAGTTTCCTCCTCTGTAAAATAAAAAGTTGGACTAGATGTTGTTAAGGTCCATTCCAGTTCTTAGTCCTTCAATCAGGAACTTTAATGGGATCTAAGTATTTATAATAGTATGGCTACAGACTGGAACTCCTCCATTTAAGATTTTGTATAATATACTGTGTATAGTTAAAAGAAGACTAAAGAGCATTGAACAGCAAAAAAGTACTGGATAATTTATTTTGATAGCCAGATGAGCAGGGCTCAAGTTCTTTCATAGTTTTCATAGCTTAAAGGGGTTTGCTTGTTTCTTGGTATAGTATTTGAAAATAAAGCAACAAGGGGTGTTAGGTGACGCAGTTAATAGAGCAGCAGCCCTTAAGACAGGAAGACCTGAGTTCAAATTTGATCTCCAACACTTAATACTTCCTAGCTATGTGACCCTGGGCAAGTCATTTAACCCCAATTGCCTCAGCAAAATAAATAAATAAAATAAAGCAACAAATTTATTCTTCACTTTTAAAAAATCAGGCATTATGAAATGGAGGTTCATGGTTTCATATAGAATAGTATTTTTAGGTTCACTTTCACCAATCAAATTGTTCAGTGTTTTATTGTAGAATTCATTAGGAAATCAGTAAAAATACCATCACTCTATTTAGGAGCCATCCTCAATTGGTTTTGCTTTTATTTACTTCTTTTTTCCTCTCCAGGGCTCATTTTCTAACCTCTAGTAAATTTATTATTCTTTATACTTTTCACAGTCTCTTTAAAACGTAAACCAGACTAAAATGATTTAAATGAAGTGTGATCAGAGCAGCATATGCTGGGATAATTAACCTCATTTAATTTTGTTAGTACATCCCATCAAAAACAGTAGCCCGGGAGCACTCTTGGTGCTCTGCTTCAGGAGGAAGAAGGATTACCTGCAGGTTTCTGATCAGGCTATGCATCTTATAAAGTTGACTCACCAAAGGCCACAGCCCATCCCACAATGATCTATCTCCATATTGCCTTCAAGGTCCATTCTTGCAAATTCTCTCCTTGGTTTTCTAAGCCCTGAATATCAGTTTGTTTCTCTGGTGCAACCAGAATATCATAGAATATTACAAAAAACACCACTGGACAAGCAGTATCTCACGATCCCTATGGGCAGCCATGAGAAAAAGAAGTGCCTGTTGATTTATATTGTTTTTTAAGTCTAAGGAGCCATTAATAAAGTTAAAAATAGCAACCACTTCAGATTCTCAGAACTGAAGATACATTGACTCTGGCATCACCAGATCTAAGTTCAAATTGTGGTTTCAGCAGTTAGTACCTGTGTGAGTTTGAGCAAATTATTTTACCTCTGGGCCTGAGTTTTCTCTTTTGTAAAATAAAGGAGGGTTGGATTAATTGGCCTTTAAGCTCTCTGCTAGGTCTAGACCTATGATCCTATATATTAGTGTCTATTAATTGAGAAAATACATAATAGCCAAATCCCCTACCACCACCACCCCCCAAAAAAAACAAGTTCTGGATATAATAATACTTTTAAATGAATTAAAATCTTATGCATAATAATTTCCACAAATTTGTTTTCCTGAGCAGTATTTGAATGAAAAAAATCTCCATGAAGATCATAGCATAAAAAGAGCTAGTGGCAAGAATTAAGAATCTCCAAATGGTACTGACATGTACTTTGTATTGCATTTACATACACATAGTATTTGAGTTATTATTCAGAAGCCCTCCTGATTATGTCAAGTTATACAAGAGGAAGGAGAGGTTTGACAGGTTCCTCTTGGGTATACCTGCTAGAGAAGAGAAGGTTAAAAAAAAATCAAAAGAAAGTACCACGAAAAAATGCTCTAGGAAAATTGAGAGGATCAGGGTCACATATAGATAGAATTCTGTTTTAAAGAGTTAACTGGTGCATCTGAAGGATTGTGCTCTATCTGTACTTAGAATGAAAAAGTGATGATTGATAAAGGAGTAAAAAACACACACATACACAAAACTAACAGACACAGAACTAGAAAAGCATGGAAACCTAAGAATATTTAGCATCAAAACAGATTGTCCATTTAGAGTCTAATAGGATATATGTAATATATCTAGAGTTGGAAGGAACTTCAAGCCATTTAGTCCAATGCCTTCATTTTACAGAAGGGGAAAATTAATTCCAGGAGGTTGTCCAAGGTTAAGCTGGGAGTAATAGAATTGGGATTTGCAACCCATCATAGTCTGAGCCCAGAGCCAATGCTGTCTCTACTGTACCATGAATGCAGACTAGCCTGATTATAAAGGCTTGGAGATCTTCTATCCTAAGTCCCTCACTACCAGTAAGCTGCTGGGCTTATTTGGTAGATCTAAATATGAATAAGAAATTGGGCATATAGGATCTAATGAATAGCTCTTGTTGCTGTATAACATTGTGCTTTGATGGTTGTCTTAGTACTTGTTATTAATAGGTTATTCATGTTCTTGTTGCCTACAGTCTATCAGGATGCCCACGAGCCACATCAGCCATGAAGAAAGCAAAGTTATCAGGAGAACAAATGCTAACGATAAAGCAGCGGGCCAGTAATGGTAAATGCTTGGTTGTTACATTTTTAATTACATCTGTCAGTTTAGGGAAAGGGAAATGGATGGGAAAGTAAAACCTAAATAGTTATAGGAAATGGGTTTGGGGTGGGAGGAGGGAGAGAATAAGCATTTATATAACAGCCTGCATACCAGGCACTGTTCTAAGTATATTATAAATGATTTATGTCTTTTACTCTTCACAACAATTTGAGAGGTAGGTGTTATTATTATCCCTGTTTTATAGTTGAGGAAACTAAGGCAAATGGAGGTTAAATAATTGTCCTCAAAGGAACACAGATAGTTAAGTGTCTGAGGTTACATTTAAACTCAGTATATTAGTTTTGGTTTTTCTCTTTGCTTGAAATAATGATTTTCAGAACTAAGAAGACCTGAGATACAAAGAACATTGTCCATCCATAAACCTGATACTGCTAAAGGGAGAAAACTATAAATACCCCCATTCTAGAAGTAAGAACAGAATGTGCTGTGGCATAAATGAAAAAAATGTGTTAAATTGGGAGCTAGAGGGCATGGACTAAAATTGATCCTGGCAAATGTCCGTCTTTTCAGCTATAAAATGAGGGGGTCAGACTAAATTACCTCATAGTTACTTTTCAATTCTAAATCTATAATACTAGATTATAATACATGTATAGAATTACATAAATTACATATGTGTACATCAATTAATGTGATTCAACTTGGGCAAAGTTCTTATGTCAAAGGTGAGGAGAAAAATATCACTTTTATATGTAGAGATAAGGGAAGGATTCATGAGGATAGTGTTGCTTGAACTGAAGTCTTAAAGGAAAAGATTCTTAATAAGTTGAAATGAGGAAGAGAACACATTCTAAGCAATACTTTCCTGAGCTGGTTTTTTAAGGGCTCTAATTTCTAATTTCTAAATCACCTTCTCTAGGCTGTAAATAAATAGCCATTCACACAAAAGTCCATACCTGGAACAACTTTTTAGCCAAAGTCTCACTCTCTTAACTGGTGACTATCTTAGAGATAGCTAGTTAACATGTAATGCCAGAGAAACTGAGGCAAGATAGAGATTAGAGAGTAGTTAATATTTTATTTGAAAGGGAGAGATTTACTGGGACCAAATGGATCCATGGGTTTGGTCCCAGGGCTGGATGAGACTATCATTCTCCAAGAATCCAGCAAACAATGTGAGTTCCTAATGACATCTATACATGTGGCTCAGATACAGGGGGTAGACCAAGGCAGGAGCAGAGTCAGGGTGCTGAGAGCTGGAACACGGGACAAACAATCTGGTTCTGACAGGGTGAGGGGAGGCAAGGAGAACATCTGATAATTAGGATTACAGAATAGGGAGAGACACCCAATATTCTGAAGGTGTCTGAGATAGAAGGTCTTTCTCCTTATCTGAATCATCATGATAAGAAGGGAGGGGTGGTGTTGCAGGATTGAGCAGAACAATTCAGAGAAACCAAGACCGGATAATTTAGGAAAACTGAGTCAGGACAATTAGGGAAACTGAGTCAGGAAGATAAAGGAGAACTGGACCTGAAGTCAGAAAGTCCTGAGTTTAAATCCAGCCTTAGAAATTTGCTAGGTATATAATCTTAGGCAAGTCACTTTTAACTTCTGTTTCCTCATCTATAAAATTAGTCAATCAATAAACATTTATTGAGTACTTGTTTGTACTTGTATCTGCCAGATACAATATGAAATACAAAAAAGGCCCTGCCCTCAAGGAACTCACAACCTAAGGAGGGAGACAATATGCAAACAAACATATACAATCCATATAAAATATAAATAACAAATAATTAACAGAGAAAAGGCACCATAATTAAGAAGAGTAAGAAAATGTTCCCCCTTAAAAATGAGATTGTAGTTGGGATTTAAAGAAAGCCACAGAAGTCTGTAGATGTATTTGCGGTGGGAGAAGTTCCAGCCAAAGAGAGTTCCAGCCAGAAGAAGTGCCCCAGAGAAGAAAGATAAGTGTCTGGTTCGTGGAATAGCCAAAAAGCTAGTGTTACTGGATCAAGGAATATGTAGGGAGGAATAAGATACAAAAAGGCTGAAAATAGAAGGGGACTAGAAATGAGAGTAACAATAACACCTACCTTTTGAGGTAGTTGTGAAACTAATGAGATATTAATAGTGTTTTGTAAGCTTTAAAAAGTAATCTATATTAATATGGCTATTATTATTTCACAAAAGCCTCAGCCATGCTTTATTTCATTTTCTTCCTTCTCATCATCTCTTACACAGACTCTTTGAGAATCATCATTTGTCACTGAACTCTTTCCTTCCTTCCCTCCCCACCTCTGGTTATGAAACTGTGGTTCATGATTCACATTAACTTTGTTATTTGTTCCTGAATGGAATATATCTATTTACTGCCCTATGGTCAAACTCACTATCTTTGTAACTTTCCAGACCAAAGTACCCCTCCCTATCCATCACATTCCTATGCTAGTTGTTTTTAACCATTAGAATATAAGCTCCTTGAAGGAAGGGATTTGTCATTGTTTAACATGGTAAGTTTATACTTGCTATCTAAATTTATACTCAATATCTTCTCTCTACATATTTTTATATCCCATCTGAGAGAAGATTGTAGAGTCATAGGTCCATTACCTAGATTCAGCATACTCACATGTAGCTGAGATATATGTCTATCATTTTATCTTCAGATTCTTATAAGGAAAATCACCATTTCCATGAAATAAAAAAGTTGGAAAGAGCAAAATTATCTGAAATCCTCTTTTCCCCTCTTCTTGTTCCTTCTCTTTGATTAACCCTGATTCTTAACTCATGCACAGATTTGTAGCTTTTGCACAGAAATTGTCCTCATTTTTTTTCCTTATCATTGGAAGTTCTCTATATAGCTAAGACAGTGATTTGCTGTGTCTGTAGCAGAAATCCAACTTTAGTGATCAGAGAAAACTTCACTACATAATTCAATGGAGTAGACTAGTCAAGAAGTCAACTCTGTTGACAAATGAAATCAAACCCAAAAATCACTCCATATTAAACTTCTAATTGGATTCAGAAGCCTCTGACCATGGGAGAATTTTTCAGTCTTCATTTTGTTTTGAGGCACAGAATCTTAGTTTATTAATTTAGAGAATATTTATTACTTGCCAGATAATGTTCTGAATACTATAGTTATGAAATAAGCATTTCTCAATCCTCTAAAAACTTAAATCTATTATGGGACACATCATGAATGCAAGTATAATACAAGGTAAAATGGAATTATGGCAAAGGAAGTTCAGACAAAACAATCAGGGAAAATTTAAGGAGGGAGAGAAGGTCCACTTAAGGATTGAGGATAGTGGGCTAGAGAAGGCTATATTTAGGAATTAGACATTAAAAGAAGAAAAACGTGAAAGGAGAATATATCATAAAGAAAGGAAGCAAAAGAGATGAAAGAATCTAGGAATCATTTAATTCAACCTAACCCAATGCATGAGTCCCTTCTGCAGCATCTTCCCATACATTGTCAGTTATCCAGCTTCCTTAATTGAGGGGTGAGAGATACCCTAACAGCAATGGGGCAGGGTTTTGCTTCCAATCTGCAAATGAAGTTTTTGGCAAAAGAAAAAAAAAAGATTTATTTTCACTGAGAAACTATTTCCTCAGTGGGCTGCTTCCTGATTAGGAAGTTTGGATACCAAATCTTTCTTTTTATTAGCCTTCTATGATTTGGAGCTAGAGAGAGATTAGGGGCTAATTTCCTTTTTTTTTTTTTTTTTTTTTTTTTTAATTAATTTTATAATTATAACATTTTTTGACAGTACATATGCATAGGTAATTTTTTTTACAACATTATCCCTTGTACTCCCTTCTGTCCCGAATTTTCCCATCCTTCCTTTCACCCCCTCCCCTACATGGCAGGCATTCCCATACATATTAAATATGTTATAGTATGTCCTAAATACAATATATATGTGCAGAACCGAATTTTGTTTTTGTTGTTGTTGCAAAGGAAGAATTGGATTCGGAAGGTAAAAATAACCTGGGAAAAAAAACAAAAAATGTAAACAGTTTACACTCATTTACCAGTGTTCCTTATATGAGTGTAGCTGATTCTGTCCATCATTGATCAATTGGAACTGGATTAGATCTTCCATCAGAATACATCCTTATATAGTATTGTTGTTGAAGTGCATAGTGATCTCCTAGTTCAGTTGATGTAAGTCTCTCCAAGCCTCTCTGTATTCATCCTGCTGGTCATTTCTTACAGAACAATAATATTCCATAACCTTCATATGCCATAATTTACCCAACCATTCTCCAATTGAAGGGCATCCATTCATTTTCCAGTTTCTAGCCACTACAAAAAGGGCTGCCACAAACATTTTGGCACACACTGGTCCCTTTCTCCTCTTTAGTATTTCTTTGGGATATAAGCCCAGTAGTAGCACTGCTGGATCAAAGAGTATGCACAGTTTGATAACTTTCTGGGCATAATTCCAGATTGCTCTCCAGAATGGTTGGATTCTTTTACAACTCCACCAACAACGCATCAGTGTCCCAGTTTTCCCACATCCCCTCCAACGTTCATCATTATTATTTCGTGTCATCTTAGCCAATCTGACAGGTGTGTAGTGGTATCTCAGAGTTGTCTTAATTTGCATTTCTCTGATCAATAGTGATTTGGAACACTCTTTCATATGATGGAAATAGTTTCAATTTCAACATTTGAAAATTGTCTGTTCATGTCCTTTGACCATTTATCAATTGGAGAATGGCTTGATTTCTTGTAAATTAGAGTCAATTCTCTGTATATTTTGGAGATGAGGCCTTTATCAGAACCTTTAATTATAAAAATGTTTTCCCAATTTGTTACTTCCCTTCTAATCTTGTTTGCATTAGTTTTGTTTGTACAAAAGCTTTTTAATTTGATGTAATCAAAATTTTCTATTTTGTGATCAGTAATGATCTCTAGTTCTCCTTTAGTCACAAATTCCTTCTTCCTCCACATGTCTGAGAGGTAGACTATCCTTTGTTCCTCTAATTTATTTATGATCTCGTTCTTTATGCCTAAATTATGGACCTATTTTGATCTTATCTTAGTATGTGGTGTTAAGTGTGGGTCCATGCCTAGTTTCTGCCATACTAATTTCCAGTTTTCCCAGCAGTTTTTGTCAAATAATGAATTCTTATCCCAAAAGTTGGTATCTTTGGGTTTGTCAAATACTAGATTGCTATATTTATTCACTATCTTGCCCTGTAAACCTAACCTATGCCACTGATCAACTAGTCTATTTCTTAGCTAATACCAAATGGTTTTGGTGACTGCTGCTTTATAATGTAGTTTTAGATCAGGTATAGCTAGGTCACCTTCATTTGATTTTTTTTTCCCATTAATTCCCTTGAAATTCTCAACCTTTTGTTCTTCCATATGAATTTTTTGGTTATTTTTTCTAGGTCATTAAAATAGTTTCTTGGGAGTCTGATTGGTATAGCACTAAATAAATAGATTAGTTTAGGGAGGGGCTAATTTCCAAATCAATAAAAGGTGATATTGTTTCCCAGACCAAAGTGATTCTCAGATCAATTAGGAAGTGGAAGATTCCTATGGGAAGAGTGTGGGAATTAGTTTTAGGAATTTCCCCAGGCCAGGTGACCCACCCTCCACAAAGATCCCGGGACAAAGTCTTTATTGCATCACTCATAGATAGCTGATAAAATGGAACCTACTCCCCATCACTTCAGATAATCAGTTTATCACAGTTCTACTTGTTAAGAAAGTTTTTGTTTCTATGATATAAAATCTGCCTCAGTGTTAACTTTTATCCACTTGTCTTAATTTTCCCCTTGATCTAAGATCTAACTCTTAATATCACCATCTTTATCAGTCGCTAATAGGATTTTAAAGTTTACAAGGTGCTTCCCACAAATTATCTTCATTTGATCATTAATCCCACCCATCCCCCCCCCAAAAAAAAACTTTAACAATTAGAAACCATATTATTTGAGAAATGATAAAGAATTTAGCCTTTTAATCTAGAAAGAAGACTAGTATTCAAGGAAGAAGCATGAGTACTTGATTTTTCTGCCTTTTGTGCTTCTGTCAACAGTCCTCTTCTAGATGCACTCTCTTGTTTTGGTTTCTTTGCTATTAGTCTTTCTCGTTGAAATGAATGGATCATCACATTTTAAAATGACATCAAGAAATTTACATATGTATAAAGAATAACCTGGAAAGTAAGAGACTTGAAATTTTATCATGGGAGTGACTAAAAGAATTGGAATGTGCAGGTTTGTCACATGGAAATGAAATGAAATTAGTGAATTAGTGACACTGCAAAGAGCAGAACTGAGACCAGTAGGTGGAAATTTCCATTATCCTCTGCTGCTGAAGATGTAAGGGAAGCATAAGGGAAAACTTTTTAACAATTAAAATTGCCCAAATGATAAAATGGATCTTTTTAAAAATACAATAGTGAGCTTTCCTTTAGTTGAAACGGAGACTGAATGGCTACTTTGGAAGGATGTGGTAGAAGGGATTTATGAAGGAGATACAATTAAACTATCCTGAGAGAGAAGGGGAACAAAGCAACCAAGAGATCTATGACTCACAGAGAAGGTGACCTCAATGATGTTCACCAGTCTCAGATATAGGCTGCACACATAGACACATGTATGTGCATACACAGCTACATGTGTATACATAGAGAGATGTTCCCAGATAACACTACCATATACAGTCCTCTCCCTCACACTTTGTAAAAGCCCATCCATCCACACAGGTGGTGATGACTTTATGTGCTGTGAGACTAAAGGGCTTTCTTTAATCCAAGAATCATTTCTCAACAAGGCATACAGGGAACCGGTTCCTGCTTCTGTCCTGTGGCTACTCCAAGGAGCCTCTAGCCATCAAATGCCTTTGCCCTTTGAGGAGAGACAAAATCCCTAGAAAAGGGAGCTAGTCCCTATGGCTTTGATAATCCAGTTGTGTGGGACAGTGATCACAAAAATAATCAAAGACTCTCAGAATAAGAAAAAGCAAAAAGAGGTTTATTAAGATCTGGCAGGAAAGGAATCTCCCTTCTGATAATAAAGGAGGGCAAAGCACAAACTGCAAAGCACAAGATTAAATAGAACAGAAGTCTCTCCCTTTGATCTTTTCTCCCATTGTTTGGGGGAGTCCAGGTTTACATCCTAAACATAGAAATCTTGAACCCATCCCAGAAACTAAAGAATACAAGTCAATAATAAACTCTTAATTTAGATTTCCCTAGAGAATTGCTATTGAAGTAAATATCCTATGATGGAGAGAATTCAAAGCCATCATCCCCTTTAAAAGAAACACTTAAATGCTAATTAAGAGGTGGTGGGAAACTGGAGGGGAATGTTCATTCAAGACAATGAAACACCTGCAGCTTTTTAGCTATAGCTCAACTTGCTACTATAATGTCTCAAGTCTTAATTTGGTCATATTCCCTTGAGAGGGTTTTTATTCACTCAATCCCACACATAGTCAAACCCTCTCACTTGAGAGATTGGCTCAAAAAAAGGAAGGGGATTTTCCAAGATCATACAGCAAGTAAGAGATGAGGATAAGGAGAGCAGTAGTAGCTATAGGGAGACCCCTGCTACAAGGTCTCTGGGATACAAAGTTGGACAACAAATATGGTAGGCTGCCTCAGTGCCAGTAATGAGGACAGGGAGGAGGGAAGTTGAAGATTAGGATAGAAACTGGATATTCTTTTTCCTCTACTTGTGGAGATCTCAGGGTCTGTACTCTGATAGGTTTCAGTACCAGGAGTTAGCAGTTGGCCACGACTGAAAGAGACCAAGGCTGAAGGAAATGAGACGGATCAATTTTCTATGCCTTTTTACTGGATGGCTCAAACATCTTTTGTTTGAAGCTTTTCAGAAGTAGAATGAATGACCTTTCTGTAGCAGAAGGTGGTAAATGTCACATCAGATTGAATGTTGGGAATATAGTAGAGAGGATTCCTGTTCAGAGAAGTTAAGAGGTCCCCTTCCAAGTTGGAGTGAGGAGTTCCATTTTCCTATCTGTAAAGGACATTGAAATAGATGATCTATAAGGTCTCTGGCAGTCTCCAAAGGTTACCCAGGAACCTCTGCTATGACTATGGACAGGGCCAAGGGATTGAGGAATGTTGATAATTAAGTGCTTCAGATTAGTCTGGAAATGAGGGAGACACATGCCTTCTGGAATGTGTGAGGGCTTACTTTTCCCTAGGCATACCACCTATTCACCCATTTGATTCCCCCCAAGGGGAGATTTAGGAACATATCTGGGTGATTAATGGATGAAGACAACAAAAACAAACAAAAAGCAGCCTATACCCCTCCTTGCTGAGGAGAGGAGGGAGGCATTTTCATGCATACTCAGGAACATATGTACATTCACAAGGGCACGCGCGCGCGCGCGCGCGCACACACACACACACACACACACACACACACACAGAGACTTTGGCCTAGACACTAGACCCTAACTTACACAGGAAGCCACAGGGCTAGTCCAGGTGCCCTTGGTAGATATTTAGATGGGGGAGGGGAAGGAGTGGAAAATAGGGCAGGAGAAAGAAAAAGTTTTAATTACTCCAGAGTTTTAAGACTTGATTATTGAAAGATTCACATGAAAAGAAATTATAAGGTAAAAAGGGGACATTCTGAGGGGATAAGATGATGAGCAGAGCCTCTGGAATGAGTCAACCAGGGCTTTACCCCAGAAGACCAAAATTTTATGCATTTGTGTGCTTTTTCACACAGCATGTGTGCTTTTTCAGCAGCATAGAAAAGTCTAATTAATAACTAAAAGCTTAGCCCCTAATTAGCAAGAAGAGATAAAATAGGAAGCTAACAAATCTTGTTAATAATAGCCATCTGTGACCCATTATCCCTGTTATTTTCATATCAATGGATTTCATGTTACTTGCTTTGTGCACATTTTGTGCTACTTGCTCCAGGCACCTGAATAACTAGCTATGTCTTAAATGATGATTTCATTTTTTGATATGTTGATTTTCATATGTCAGCGCCCTTGCTATTAAACAATTAAATTGCTCACATCTCTTTAATAATTTTAGTTTTAAAAAATGTTTTCCTTACAATACACCTGTAATTTAGGTAGTATAATTATTATCATTTATATTTTATAGATGAAAAATCTCATGTAGAAAGAATAAATGATGTGATCAGGATCAAAAACTATAAAGTTTTGGAGCTCTTGTATTCTGACTCCAAGATTAATGTTCTTTCCACTAGATCATGTCTCCTCTGTTATGGACAAACCCAAAATAAAGAATTTTAGATATTTAAGGGAGTATAGAGAAAACAATCACAGAATCTCAGATTAGAATGAAGCACTAGAAATTCTCTATGCTAATCCTTACCTCAAGGAGAATCCATTTTATAGTGTGACTAATAAGTGGTCTTTCAGTCTTTATTTGAGGATCACCAGTGAATATACTCCAATGAAACTACTAAGTTACAGGTTTATTGTAAGGAAAAAAATTTTTTTAAACTTAATTAAAGAGATATGAGCAGTTTGTCTAATGGAAGTCCCTCTGGTGCCTGAAAAGTAATGCATCAAAAAAATGAAATCATCATTTAAGATATATTTAGTTATTTAAGTGCCTGGACAAAGTAGCAGAAAATATGCACAAAGCAAGTAGCATGATCTCCTCTGGTACCTCAATTTACTTTTGAGTGACTATAACTGTTAGGCTACATGTCCCTCTGTTGTTATTTAATCATTTTGTCACATCCTATTTTTTGTGACCCCTTTTGGGGTTTTCTTGGCAAAGATACTAGATTAGTTTGCCATTTCCTTTTCCAGTTAATTTTATAGGTAAGGAAATTAAGGCTAACAAAGTTAAATGACTTGCCCAAATTCACACAACTAATAAGTTTCTGATTTGGGATTTGAACTCAGGACTTCCTATCTGCAGACTCATTGCTCTATTTCACTGCACCACTTAGCTGCCTAATACTTCCTTAACTTCATTCCTAAAATGTATTATTTTCTCTTTTACTCATTGCTCCTAGGAAACAGAACAAGACTGATCCTCTTTTATATTAGAGCCCTTCAGATACTTGACAATAGCCATCAAGGGGCTCCCATGTTTTCTCTGCTCCAAATAAAATATCCCAAAGCCTTTCAAATGATCATCATTGTTATAATTTCAAGGTCTTTCCTTATCCTGGTAGCCTTCTTTTGTAAACTCTCCAGTTTATCAATGTTCATTCTAAAATATGACACAAAAGGCTTAGCACAATACTCCAAATGTGGACTGAGGAGGTTATAATGGTACAGCTGAAGTTTTATCTACTTCCTACTGGAAATTATGCCTCTCTTGGATGCCCCATTAGATTTTTGAATCATAATGAATTTTTAATACATTAAAACTCCAGATCTTTTTCAAACAAACAGCTGTTGAACTTATGTTTCCCCCAAATCTGGTTTTTTAAAATTTGATTATAGTTAGTACTCAAATATATGACTTTCATCTATACTTATTTAATTAACATGATCTCATTTGATTCATACTAATTTTCTAGAAGATCACAACCTTTTTGGATTATTACTCTCTCATGCAACATGTTAGATAACTACAACCACCCTTTTGCATCATCTGCAAAACTGTGCCATTTTTACCTTTATTGAAGTCATTGATAAGAGGAGGGAAGGCAATAACTATTTATACAGCTCCTAGTATCTGCCAGACATTGTGCTAAATACTTATTTCAAATGAGATATTTGCTATCTCTTTTTTGATCTTTTTCTTTTTTCTATCAAAGATAAATTCTTCAATTTAAAAGGTACCTTTTCTGTTGTTAACTCTCCTTGAGCCTCCCCTCATACTTTGACACACTGGATACCCTAGCAGGAACATTCCATACTTTTATATTCATCCTCTGTCACTTACTCCTGCTCCAATATTGTTTGAATGTCCTTAATTAAAAAAAAAAAAAAAAAAAAGTTAAACCACTTAGTGAGTTCTCATATAGCCACATAGCCTATTTAGAACATTTCCCTCTTTTCCCTTTCATTGTAACTGTTTCTCTTCAAGTTTTAGAATTTACTTTCTGAAAAATTCTCTTGTGGAACTTAAAGCCATTATTTCCCTATAAAAAGGGGGGAACTTAAAACTATTCATGAAACCATTAAAATCCACTTTCCTCAAATCTTCAGGCATGTCAGATGTTGAGGATAACTAGTATCTATAAGCACAGCTTTCCTTTCCTTTCTAAAATAGAATTGCCACTTCCTTTCAGGGTTATCATTTCCATCTAGGCATCTACCTTTTTGTTGGTATGTATCTGAGTCACCTTTTTGGTTCCCTCATCTCTTAATAGATGAAATTAGGCTCAAGATGAGTTAAGAAAGCACTATATGCTCAGTTTGGGACAGGAAAGGGGGACAGGCAAAGGGAAAAGGAAGAGGAAGAGAGGAGGAGGAGAAAGAAAAAACAAAAAGCAGAGAGGGAGGAGCAAGAGAGACACAGAGAAAGAAATAGGATATAATGAGAGAGAGAGAGAGAGAGACAGAGAGACAGAGAGACAGAGAGACAGAGAGAGAGAGAACTCCTGAACCTGGATAATTGACTTTGCTACATATTCTATTTAATGATTTCATGACATTCTTGTGATCTATTTCCAAATCTGTCCAGATGAATCATACATAGACTTTATATTTCTATTTTTTCATTTATTCTTCTTCACCTAAATTCTCTGTAGCATATTTCCTGTCCTCTGGTCCCTGGTTTATTAAATATAAAAAATTAAAACCATAAGCAAGTTAGGAGAGTAAAGAATAGTTTATCTGTCAGATCTATGGATAGGGGAAGAATTTAGGACCAAACAAAATAATAAATATCATTGTGAAATATAAAGTGAATAATTTTGATTGTACAAATTAAAATATTTTTGTACAATAAAATCAATACAAGAAAAATTAGAAGGAAAGCAGAAGAGGAGGAGAGCGGAATTTGTAACAAGTATCTCTGATAAAGACCTCATTTCTCAATTATGTAGAGAAATGAGTCAAATGTTAAGTATATATATAAGTCATTCCCCAATTGATAAACTATCAAAGGATATGAAAAGGCAGTTTTCAGAAGAAGAAATCAAAACAATCTATAATCATATAAAAGAAATTCTTTAAATTACTATTGATTAAAGAAATAAAAATTACAACAATTCTGAGATACCATCCCATCCCTATAATATTGCATAATATGACAGAAAAGGAAAATGATAATGTTGGTGAGGAAAACTTGGAAACTAATGCACTGTTGGTGAAGCTGTAAACTGATCTGACCATTTTGGAAAGCAAGTTGGAACAATGCCAAAAAAGACTATAAAATTATGCATAGTCTTCCACTTAGCAATACTATTACTAGGTCTATATCTCAATGAAATTTTTAAAAAGAAAGAAATAAATTTGAAAAAAATTTATAGGAACTGCTTTTGTAGTAGCAAAGATCAGGACAATACATGATTCTAATGAAATGCTATTGTGCTATAAAAAATAATCTGCAGGAAGATTTCAGGAAAACCTGGATTTAAATGTACTGATGCAAAGTGAAATGAGCAGAACCAGGAGAACATTGTACATAGAAAAAACAATATTGTGAGATGAGCAACTGTGAATAATTTAGCTATTTTCAGCAATACAAAGATCTAAGAATACATTATGAAAAATGCTATCTACCTCCACAGAAAAAATTATGTTGTTTGAATACAGACTGAATTTCCTATTTTCACTTCAAATTATATATATATATTTTTTTCATTTTTGGACAAAGTGATAAATATGGAAATAATTTACATGCTTGCATATAATTCTCTTTTCTTGCTATATCTTAATATTTCTCCTTTGATTATTCTATTCCATTCAAATAAGCTAAACCCTCCAAAAATAATATTATATATATATATATATATATATATATATATATATATATATATATATATATATATATATATATATACATAAGTCATCTCAAGTCCCAAAACCCTCATTTCACAGTTGACAAAACTAATACTCAGAAAAGTAAAATGACATATCTAACCTCATACAGCTGGTAGCATTGGTAGAACAGAGCTCAAGTCCCCTCTGGTTTGCTTAGTTCAATTTCTTTTTCCTACATTTTTACTCCCTAATGTATATTTTTGGACAGTTAATTCTATTTAATGAAATGCTCACATTTGGCATAATAAAAAAATAAGACTTATCAGGAATTATTTGGTGAAAGTTTGAAGGTCAAAGAATTCAAGTATTTTCATGTTTTTGAAGCTTTGCTCACACTTGTGAAATATAGTCTCATCTTGTGTAACTTCATAAGTTTTCCTTAAGACTTGGAACTATTCTCATAAAATGAAAGTGATCCAAATACACAATGTTGGACATATTTTTAATATTTCAACATATTTCAGCACATATATAACTCTGTGATCTCACTGAAAAGACTACATTTTCTGGATACACCTTCTCAACGTATGTGATTCATGTCCATGTCTTTCTATAAATGCTCCATAAGTTATCTACCAAAGGCAAGAGAGTCCTTCTGGCTCTTTGATGTCAATACAATTAAAATTCATTCATTTTAATCTGTGGATATATGGATATATATCAATTGAAGAATTTGGAATGTTTAGTCTAGAGAAGAGGAGACTTGATGGCTGTCCTCATATATTTGAAGCATTATAATATGAAAGAGTAGTTAAACTTCTTTACTTAGTCCTGGGGGCAAAACTATTATCAATAAATAGAAGTTACAAAGAGATAAAATTAGGTTTGATGTAAAAAAATTAACAAAACAAAACCTTCCTAAGAATTAAAAAGATCCCAAAGAGGAAAAGGAAGCTTTTAGGAGTAGTGTTACTCCTGTTACTTGGAGATATTCAAGTAAAGGTTATATATAATTTCTTATTGGATATTCTCAAGTGAATAGATAGCAAGAAAGCTGAAGGAGGTCATATGGAAGACTTTCAAGAAGGTGGAGTGAAATTAAAGAATAATAATTTGAGGAAGTAGCAGGGATAAGGAAAGGAATGTGTGTGTATGTGTTGCTAAATTTCCAAATAAAAAGGAACAAGTTTATGTTTTACAGTAATTCAGTTTTCACATATAACAAAAAAAGTCAGTGAATGATTTTTAACAATCCAATATTGTTTAATTTTGAACTGAGAATAGCACCATTTGGGCTAATATTTGTTCTTCTGAATATTTTTTATCTAGAAAAAAAAAAATTAAGTATCATCACTTCATTGGGGCCAAAAGAACTCATGAGACATATAGGTAGCCAGACTCATAATGGCTCATATTTATATAGCATTTAAAAATTTGCAAAATTCTTTATATGCAATATAATAGCACACTTTCTAAGCTTACCTGAAAAATTATTATTGCTCATTTTATGTAAATTGACATATCATATTAGCCACTGGGCTCAGAGTTTAAGAAAGCCTTTCTAGATACTAGAGTTAACTGTGATCCTGAACAAAGTCATTTTACCTCTGTGCTTCAGTTTATCAGTAGTTTTGCCTTGTTTTATTTTTTATTAAGGATATTGGATTCAGTGGTCTCTTAGGTCCCTTCAAGCTTTAAATCTGTGGTCTTATGAACTATTGATCCTCACAACAACCCTGTGATTTATGTAAGTGCTGTTTTATAATTTGCCTAACAAGAATGAGGAAACCTTGTCTCAAATAGAGTAAGTAACCCAAGGTCACAAAGCTAGATAGTGATCCAGGCAAGAAAAGAACCAGTTTCTTAACTGAATCCATAAAGACAACTAGACTATTGAAAGATTAAGTAAGAAATGTGAGTTAGAACTGGGACAAAGTATTTATGAATACTAGCACTAAGCAAGATTTAAAAATTAAAGTTCCTTCATAGAACTTTTTTCCATGAAATCCAAGAAATTCATGGTGATAAAGATGTAGCACTTGGAGCCAAGAAGACCTAGATTTTTCTGATACATGTGATCTTGGACAAGTCACTTAATCTCTTAGTTCTAGAATAATTCCCTTAAGGCTATAAATTGTACACAAGACCTGTAGATCTTCACATGTTTATTGATGGAAGGAATTTCCACATTGGGAGCTCCTGACACCATTGAATTTATAGGTCCAAACAAAAATAAAACAAATCAAAACTCAGAAAGTGGAGTCCAATAGAACTATGATCTATGATCATTTGATCTGTGAACCAAAACTTGCTGACTTCACTAATTGTAGAAGACATCATACTTCACCATGGAAAATCACATTTTTGACATTAAAAACATGTTGTTATTAAAAAAATATTCAAAAGTTAAGTTCCTCATAACACATACTTTGTTTGGCCTTTGAGGCACATCCAGCTGCCTTACCTAATCTAGTTCTAATACTGAAACTATCAACATTGAACTCAGAGTGAAAACCTTTCAAATGTTGGAGTGGTGAAATAAAATGTAGTTTGCAGTGATTGTACAGTCAGAATTTGAGTTTAAAAAAAACCCCAAAAAACAAGAGCTATAATTCAAACATACAAAAACCTGTATTGGAGTGATTTCTCCTAAGATGCCCAAGACACTCCTATGCTCTATGTCCTCCATCTTTGTGGCTTCTTTTTTCTTTTATTCTTCCACCCTAGATCATAGGATCATAGATTTCAATGTAGAAGGGACCTCAAATGTCATCTTCATTTTATAGGAAAGGAAATTAAAGCCCTGGAGCTTTCTCACTCTTTAGAAATACCAATAATCTTGCTGTTAAAGCAGAATTACTAAACTATTGTTATTGTTTTCCAAAATATATAAGTATTTTGCATTGGTTAATTTTTATATTTATAGTAGAGTATTATAAATTAAGAGCTATAAGTAATCATAAGGAAGCTCAAATCCAGTATTTCCTTTTTACAGATGCACAATAATCAAAGTAGAAACCAGGCAATAGGTGAATTCTGCTGCTCTGGAATTACAAGTCCTTGATTCATTTTTCTTATCAAACATCTCATCTTTGAGTGATTATGTTTTATATGCCTTCCAAACTGAATTCATTTTTGTACTTGAAAAAATTTTCCTAGAAAAAATAAAAATAGTAAAACAAAAGGTCAAGAAATCTCAAGGGATTTATGTTAGAATTTTTTGTAAAACTCAATCAAATAGGGAAAAAAAAATCTAACATTTTTTAATTCCTGAAATTCAGATAATAGATTGATAAAATATTTGTTTCTCTTCTTTGTTTTCATTTTTTAATCATAACAGGTATAGAAAATGATGAAGAAATCAAACAGTTAGATGAAGAAATTAAAGAGCTAAATGAATCCAATTCCCAGATGGAAGCTGACATGATTAAGCTCAGAACTCAGGTAACAGTTTTTCGAAGCCCTAAATTTCAGTCACATCTCTTCATTCTCATTTCAGAGATACACAAGGATCATTAAGTTGTGGAAAGATACATGTTCATTACTTATAAAAAAGATTCCTCATCTTTTTTATTTATTTCAAAATTTTTGGTTGAGATTGAATTTGCTTTAAATTTTATTTATTTATTTATCTTTTGCAATGAAGTTTGATACACCATAGTGGTCATTGTTTTGTTTTGTTTTGTTTTTCAAAGAAAACTCATTTGTGAAGTCATTTCCAGAAGATCCCCAGTTTTTCCTTTTCTCCTACTTTAGGATATGGTTATAAATTAAACCCTGTTTATAATATCTACCCTTATCACATCAGAATGACAAGTTTGTTATGACTTACTTGCTCATCAAAGTTTAATCAGTATGAACATGCCTTAATTGCAATCACATTTTCAAGGTAATGTGATTGTTCAGAATTCCTTATGGAAAGATGATACAGCATTAAAAGGGGCATTGACAGAGCTCTGGGACTGTATATAACTTAATGGATAGTCTATGTAAAATACAATTATTGGCAAAGAACCCTAATTCACTTCAATAACTCAGGTAAGTCACAACAAAATATACATTATTAGTTATCCCCCAAATCTGAACCTCGCACTCACCAGTCTCACTCAAAGAGGTCATAATTTCCAGTAATAGATGGCATTGTAGAAAATTCTTGGATTTTGGTTCACCTGGACATAAATAGATCCAGAGAAATGTTAATGCACTCTAAAAGTATGCTAAAAGCCTCTTATTCTTCCGTACACATTGGGCACAGCTGTTCTACTGATTAACATTTCCCAGGTGCTTCCTGGAGGGCCAAATAAGTGAATAAAAATATATTGTATAAGACTTGGAGACATTGGGTATAAGTTTGGGGCAATAAATTGAGGCCACTCACTGCATATACTTGTCCAGGAGCTATTCTTGGGATAACCCTGCTACAACCATTCTTAAGTGTTGGTCTGTGAGCTCTGAACTCCTCAGATTAAAGGAAGCTCTGAAATGAATTGGGGATTTTCTTAACAATTTTCTGCATTTGGGGGTGTTATTTCTTCACTTTGGCTAGTAATCAAACTTATTAAGGTGGTTTTGTCTGTAACTCCATGAAAAAAAAAAAAAAAAAAAAGTTCTATGAGCTGTAGCAACCTAGCAAGCTCTCCAACCACTGAAAAGTATTTTTGCCCAGTTGAAGTCTCATTGGATAATATAGATCCTTGAACTTTGCTTTATAGTTTTCCACAGCACCCTATTAGAAAACCAGTGTTCATTTCACTTTATTTTATACAATTTTATAGAATCACATAATATCAAAATTAGAAAGTACCTCAGAAGTGAACTAGCCTGGCCAGTAGTTGGTCAAGAATCCAACCCAGAGACCATATGACCTTGGCTTGATGACTCCAGTGAAGTGAAACCCTTCCAGGGTTACTCATTCCATATCAATATCTATAATTGTTAAGTTTGCTGTGTGTTTACATCTTTACAACTTTCACTCATGGCTCTCAGTTTTGTCTACCAAGGCCAAACTGAAATAATGCAATCCCTCTTGCACATAATAATCTTTCAGATGCTTGGGAACAGATGCTATTGAATATACCCTTCTCCTCCCAAATCCTTAAATATTCTGTTAGTAGTTTGACCTCAACAGAAATGAATATTAAGCCCAACATATCTCTGAATAAAGTTCCTTCAAAAGGTATTTGATATTTTATAAGATTATGTGGTGTGTTAAAATATCATAAGAGTTAGTCATACATGATAAATCTGCTTTGCATGTTATTAAAGCTCAGATAACAATTATGTCTTCAGTGTCTGTCCTCTACCAGCTCATTTTATATTCTTTGGCATCCGAAGGAAATAGTTGCTTGAAAAGAGTACCTATTTTCATCTGATATCAAAAATGAATTTTAAGGGTTAATGTTTAATAATACTTATTGACTTGTCTTGTTGAATGATCTGATCCAAATAAGGCTCTTCAAATAACCCTGGAATAGGGTTTGTTTTATTTCATACAACCTTCTTTTGGCTTTGGGAAAAAAGCCAATACTTTCAAAGTGGGTCTGTAACACAAAGTTGGGACCCATTGCAAAACACTATACACACTCCAGCTCTGTCATAAATAATCCTTTACTCAAGACCAGGGAAAAGTGCCCAAGAATTTATATAGCCATCATTAAAAAGAAAGGCAAATTTTAATTAATTCATCATCTCAGGCATAATGATTCAAGGTCAAGTTGCATCAAACACACAGATAACAGATATCCAGGCTCCTCATTTCAACTGATGTTCTCAGGAGAGCACAAACTGTCTTTTGTTGTTCTTTGTAGTCTCAGTGCTTAGCAGCGTTCTTGGCACAAAATAGATATTTAAGAAATGCTAGTTGACTAACTGTAGCCAGACATTTTGGACTTGTGTACAAACTTCATAATCATGAAATATCCTGAACTGATTTTTGTTTTTTCTCTAAGAGTCACAGTTTGATATATTCATACTGTTCATTGACTCCCACCCTTACTTCTCTATTTATTCTCTGATATGGGGCTACTAGTCAGTGAATCATTGGACATTTATACTATTAGGAATCTTAGTGGTTCATCCCATGTCCAGCTCTGCTACTTTCTTTTTTAAAGGGATTTCAGATTCTTTATTTTTAAAAATTACTAAATGACCTCAAAGGTCCTCTCCAAAAAAAAAAAAAAAAAAAAAAAAAAAAAAAAAAAAAAAATTCTATTACACCTTAAGATGCTCTTCTTAAGGGTTTTTATTAATTATATCTCAAATCCATCTTTTATAAAACTGCGGATTGGTTTTGATCACTAACCATTTCTAGGAATTCATGTTAATGTGGGAGAGATAAGGGGCTGAAGTTTTAGTATTATGGTTTGAAGGCCACCAAAGATCAAGGACTAGGTTATAGCGAGGTATATTACAGAAACCATAGTAGATTCTGAGTTTTCAAAAATCTGTTCTGGATATCAAGTGCTTCATAGACCATCTTACCATAGAATATTGGGATATTTCTAAACTATAAAAAGTAAAATTCCTGTCCCAAGCTCTTACAAAACAGCCAGTAGACTAGAGCTTCTAGTGTATTTTTTTTTCTAGCTACATAATTCTGTCCCACTAAAAAAGTCAACAGAGAGAACCTTTAAAATTATTGTGGCATTATGAGAGTTGTAACTAATAATAATAACAGGTAGCCATTATATGACACCTTAAGATTTATAAATCACTTTATATGTTTTATCTCATTTGATCCTCACATCTTGTAAAATAAATGCTATTATTATAATAGCCCACTTTACAGATGAGAAAAAAAGGCAGACAAAGGTTATGTGATTTTCCAAGGGTAACACAGCTAATTAAAGGCTGAGATAGAATTTTAGCTCAGGTCTTCTGGACTCCAAGTTCTGGAGGAATACCTAGATGTTCCTCAAAAAATCAGTATACAGTTACAGCAAATTATAATAGGAAGGCAGATCTAAGGAAAATTATAAGCAAGCTCCTTGTTGTTGTTAAACCATTGAAATAATCATTAATTCTGTGGCTCTTTTTTTCTTTAATGGATGCTATTTACAATTAATTAATTTTGTCTTGGAATTACCTAAGTCATGATCCTTTATTTCTGAACTTAATTCAGAAATGTATCTGGCCTATAGTGAATTAAATTTACAAATATAGTTCTGTTAATCAGTGTTCTATTCTTGTATCAAAGAAATCTGTTACCCTTAGAGGATTCAGGTGGTCACCAGAGAGTCTGGTCTAGTATCTTTATACTACCAGGCTTTACTTCAAGGATGTCTGGTTTGTTATCTGAAGAAGTCTGGTTTGCTCTCTCTGTCCTTGCAGATGCAGCTGGACTGGAACAATGAACATATTTTAATCACTAGCTGAAAGGAGGATGTTATTGCTAAACCTCATTCTAAATTTCCATACAATTATATTTTCTTCCATTAATGATGCTAGCCTTCCTATTTTCTGTTCTCTCAAAAAACTGAAAAAGAGAGAACTTCCTTCATTTATAATCTTATCTTTGCTGGGGAGGCTGACGTCCTATTTATTGGTAAATTTTTACTTTAGTAGTAAAAGATCTTGCTCAGAAATAAGTGCCTCAATCTACCTTAATTGTAACTGTTACACTACTAAGAAAGATTTGTGAGATTTCTGCAAGAAAGGAATCCTTAAACAGATTTCTTAAAAAGAGATTAAGGTAAAAGATAAAACTAGTCTCCACAGGTTTTATTTTCTGTTTTGTTTTGTTTTGTTTTTTATGGAAAAGCATTGTAGTTGAAGAAGAAGAAGAAAAAAACATACCAAACTTTCAATTGAATGTTCATTAATGCTTGGTGACATCCTTTCAACAACCTGTTCTTTATAACTTCTGCCCTACCCTAATGCTGGAGAGGCAGTGTAGTCAAATAGATCAAGTACAGGAATGGGGCATCAGGAAGACTTGGTCCTAATGCTGGTTAGATGTGTTAGCTGTGTTACTCTGAGCAAGTCACTTACCCTGTCTGGGAGATGATGATAGTTTCTATCTCAAAACTGTGGTTCAAAGGATCAAGTGAGTTAATATACATATTAAGTGCTACATATGTCAGCTATTTTCCTTGTGCTGCCTATAGGCAACCAATTCATAAATACTTGTCAATCTTAAGTGCTGAAGTTATATATGGAACTCAATATTCTATTTCCTGCACTGTCCTAATCACCTATGGGTATATAAAAGAAGTGCAAAATGCAGTCCATACCCAAAAGGAGTTTGCAACTCTGTAGGAGAAACAAGGAACAAGAAATAATCATTCCCCAATATAACAACAGAATGGATAGAAGATTAAGGTCCCAGTTGAAGTCAAGAAAATCTGAGTTTCAGACCTTATTCTTATTATAACAAACACTTAGCTTGGAGCCTGGCACATAGTGGGCATTGTAAATGTTTATCTACTTCCCTTCCCCCTATGTGAGCATGGTCAAGTTACTTCTTAGGGTCGCCAAACAATTCTCAGAGACTATAAGATACATGTTAGGTACTGTTGTGCATTGATACTGGGAGTTTCCACATTAGGATTTTCCTACATTAATGAAAGCTCAAGTCCAAATCAAAATAATTCAATAACAACATGTGTTTCTAGTACTTTAAGATTTTAAAACAACTATCTATAATAAATAATACATGTCAATTCATTGCCCCTGTTTTCAAGATAAGAAAATTGAAGTTAGGGAAGTTAGATGAATTGTCAAGGCTCACCCAACTGGTTAAGGTTGAATCTGGAATATGAATGCAAGTCTCCCCATCCCATGCCTAGTGTTCTTTTGAATGAAATAGAGGACAGTATGTGCTCAAAAGTGTGTGTTCCGGATTATATTATTAAGTGATCAGGACAATAAGAGATCCAGTCAGGGAAGACTTTGGAAAGGAAAAGGGCCTGAACTAATGCCTGGAAAGATAAATAGGATTTGAATATGTGGAAAGAATATTGTAATCATAAATAATTCATGTTTGGGTGACTAAATTAGATTCTCACTATAAAATTGATATTGATAGTACCAATTTATGCAAACATAGTTGACTTTTCTTTAAAAATCTCCATTTTACAAATGAATAGTTTCCAAACTTAATGGCAAAAACTCTGGGGAGCAGCTGTTTAGGGAGGGTTTGGTAGATTAGAAGATATCTTTGTAATTTATAAAATTTCTAAAATCAGTATTCATGATAAAGATGGCAGAGATCTTTAGCAGATAACTGATGGCATTCAAAACTAAGTCACAAATGGATAGCATACTGTTACTGATAGTATTATTTCAAAGTGAACCTTTTTTAACATGCAACAGACTGAATTTAGGAAACAGATTTTGAAGAATGATTTATAGTTTCTAACCAGACTACTAGCTTTGAACAGGATTTTGTTTATGAAATGGAATGAAAGAAAAACCTAAGAGATAAGAAAATGGAAACTCCAGTACAGGGGTAAAGGAAGCCAGAAGGAAAGAATTTAAAAAAAAAAAAAAAAAAAAAAACAAGAACAGGAAAGGGTTCATGTACAGAAAGGACAAATGGAAAGCAGCAAATATATACATTCTGGAAAAAAAGGAAAATAAACTGTAGATCATAAGACCTAGAAGGGATTTATGAATCATACAGACTAACATATGAAGAAACTGAGGTTTAGAAGTGTTAAGTAGTTTTCTCAGAATCACACAGGAAATTAGTGAAAAACCATCTTTCAAAACAAGATCTTTTGACTCAAAATCTAGTGATCTTTTCACTCCACTGATCTATATTTCCACTCTGTTATTATTTTATCTGCTGTTTTCCTAGCAGATGGGGTCCAACACAAAGAGCAATGGAATTGGAGTCAAAAGTTCTGACTTTGCATCCTGAGCCTAATATTTCTTCTCTATTAGATGTTGAAAAAATAAAGAAATTATATTAGATAATGCCAAAGCTCCTTCCAGAATTAAATCTATTTTTTTGTAAGACCCTAATAAAGTGATGTTGTGTCCAGGGGATAGTATGACTCAAAGTACTGAGATCACAATATTTGGTAAAATAACAAATATGCAATAGCTAGGAGTTCAGAGACCATTCAAAGATCAAAGTATTATTTGTAGAGGGTTGGACCAATTCATGGCCAAGATGGAAGTGTTAATTTGATAAGAACTAAAATATCTGAGGGTAGTCTGAGTTTATATAGGAGCTAGGCATAAACAGAGTTGTTCTTAGCGTTATCACAATATTTCACTCTATATCAAACTTCTCTAAGATAGGTAGGCATAGAAACAATGTTAATATACTATGAAAGATTCTTTCTAGAAATGTGTTACTTTAAATAAGTGGGGAAAAGACCTCTACTATCTCTCTAGCATTTTTCTAAGGACAAAGGAAATCCAACAGAATTAAACTGGCAATTTTAATATTCCATTGTAAGTTTAAATTCAATATCCAGAGTTGTAAACATAATAGCAGTTAGCTAGGTAGACATGTAGACATTTTGCTAACTGATTTTGTTAAAGCTATGCCTGAAAAATAACATACTAAAGCAAAACAGAACAAAACAAAATCAAAGTCTATCAAAATAAAAGGTAAATTTCAAAACCATTGTTCAACCATGGTAATACAAATTTGATAAGTTCCCCCAATTTACTATATAAAATGTCTTCCGTAAAAGACAAGCCAAATCAAGTCAATTGACAGAACTCAGTTTTCTAACTGGCACAAACAAACCCTTAAAATGATACAAGTCTCTCTCCCAACTTTGTGATTTAAAGCAATAAAGTTTCTTTTTTTTTTTTTTTCCCTCCCCTCTCCCCATCCAATATTACTGTTTTCACCCGCTTCAAGAGCGTGTGCGTCCTTTCGGCTTGCCTTATATTACATGTTACACAAATTTGTGCATTTTAGATTACCACAATGGAGAGCAACTTGAAGACGATAGAAGAGGAGAACAAAGTAATTGAACAGCAAAATGAGTCTCTTCTTCATGAACTGGCTAATTTAAGCCAGTCTTTAATTCATAGTCTAGCTAATATCCAGCTGCCACATATGGTAAGTGATTGAGAGCAAAAGTTAAGGAATTTGACGGTCGTCCTCAGTTCACACCATACAGTAGATATCTCTTTTTTTGTGTTTATGGTTCCTCAATCTGTTGGATGGTGGTGGTTACAACTCTGAAACCATAATGATAAATGTAACCACAAAAAAAAAAAATAATAAAAAATAAAAAAAGACATGGTGGGCCTGTTCCAATGTATCCTGTAAAGTTAAGTATGCTCTAAGTAGGCATTTTAAATATTATAAAATGGTGACGATAAACTATTATAGTATTTTATGCTTATATGAATATATTGTTAAGAATATAAAAGTTGTATATGAACTGCTATTTAATATCTCGTAGGATCCAATCAATGAACAAAATTTTGATGCTTACGTGACTACTTTGACGGACATGTATACAAATCAAGATCGTTATCAGAGTCCAGAAAATAAAGCCCTACTGGAAAATATAAAGCAGGCTGTGAGAGGAATTCAGGTCTGAACAGCTGCTGTAGTGATGAAAATCATGCTTAAAAAAAAGGATGCCTCTTGTTTTTTGCTGCTGTAACTTACCAGAAAGTGTTATATATTTATTTCTGTTGGAAACAGTGTTATGCTTACAAGACTTCATAATGATTTTATGTCTTGCTTTAAAGATAGTAACTGCAGACTAGTTTTTTGAATACATTCACATTTTGTACGTTTTCATATAAGCTGACATAGTGTGATATGCCATGTAATGTTTATAGCTGCTAACGTATGCACATTTTTGGGGTATATATATTTCTGAAGAGGTAAGCTGATCAAAATAGAGTGTAAATTCTTTTTAATGCTTTAGTGATTAAATGTTTTAGTATTTTGAACTAAAATGGACGAAAACAGCTTTGAATGACAATGTTGCAGCCCTGCAGCCACTTTTTAAACACTATCATTTTTCCTCATGTTGGAGGATTTTATGGGATTTAAGAAATACATTTTGTGTGTGTATTGTTTCATAGCAAGAATTGGTTGCAAAATGCTTTATTTTTGAACAATGCTTGAAAATATTATGTGGTTTTTGTTTTCAGAGGATGGTGTGTGGTGGGGGCAATAAAATGAGGTTTTTTGAATTCCAAGGATATGGCATGGATTAGATGTAAAATACAAGAAATGGGTGGTTTATTGTAAGACAACATCAAGCCATGGAAACTTGACAGAAGATTCAAAGCAGCTTAAACAGCACTTTTAAATTAACTTCTAAGCATTACATGGTATGAATATGGAAACTTCCATTGAGACAGAAACTTTTCAGAGGGGGATAACCTGAAGATTTCTTTTATTTGCAAAAAAACAAAAACAACAACAACAACAACAACAAAACAAACAAACAAACTTCTGGAGCCACACTCTTTTTATCTCTTTTTGCAGCAGCTTTCAGTACCCCTCTGAATTGTCGGTAATTTGCTATGTTGTTCATCTTTCAAAATTTTCGTGTTATCAATTTGAGCTAAAAGACAATAATTTTAAAATTGATCTCCCCCCCCTTTTTTTTTTTGCCTCTTTCCTTTCTGAATGAACATAAATTCTTAGTGACAATTCTAATTACTGAACTGAATTCTCAACTAGTTTGAAGAAGAATGCAGTTCAATAAGAATTTTGGGGTGATTG
>NC_133618.1:191560048-191665519 GCF_048593235.1 Sminthopsis crassicaudata | reverse complement strand
GTCTTTGAATCTATTCCATATAACAGTTACTTGAGAGAATCAGATATGTTTAGCCTGGAAAAGATGGAGAAGAAAAAAGGAAATTAAAGACTCTCATGTAGAGGAGGAATTATACTTGTTCCATTTTGTCCAAAATGGAAAAACCAAAAACATTGAAGGAAATTATAAAGAGATAAACTTAGGTATGGTATAAAAGAAAATCTCTCTTTTTATTAAATATTTTTATTTTCAAATATATACATAGATAATTTGCAAAATACTAAGTAAAATATTAAAAAAATAATTCCAGCAAAATCTTGCATTCCAATTTTTTTTCTTCTTTCGCCCCACTCCCTCCTTTAGATGGCAAGCAATCCAATATATGTTAAACATCTGCGAATCTTCTATACATATTTCCATAATTATACTGTACAAGAAAAGTCAGAAGAGAAAGTAAAAAAATAAATAAAAATAAAAATGAGAAAAAAACACAAAATGCAAGTAAGCAGCAACAAAAAAGAGTCAAATTCTATCTTGGGATACTCCCTCAGTTTCCAGAGTCCTCTCTCTGGATGTAGATGTCTCTCTTCATCACAGGATCATTGGAACTGCTCTCAATCATCTCATTGTTGAAAGGAGCCATATCTATCACAATGGATCATTGTATAATCTTGCTATTGCCATATATAATGATCTCCTGGTTCTGCTTACTTCACTTGGCATCTGTTCATATAAGTCTCTCCAGGCCTCTTTGAAATCATCCTGTTAATTGTTTCTCATAGGACAATAATATTCCATAATATTTATATCCCATAATTTATTCAGACATTGTTCAACTGAAGGTTATCCCCTCAATTTCTAGTTTCTTGCCACTACAAAAGGGCTCCCACAAACATTTTTTGCACATGTGGATCTCTTTGCCTCCTTTAAGATCTCTTTTGGATATAAGCCCAGTATAAACACTGCTTGCATCAAAGGGTATGCTCAATTTGCTAGCCTTTTGGGCACAGTTCCAAATTGTTCTCCAGAATGATTGGATCAGTTCATAACTCCATCGACACTATACTATTGTCCTAGTTTTCTCAGATCCGGTCCATTCTTCATTATTGTTTCCTGTCATCTTAGCCAATTTGAGAGGTATGTAATGGTACCTCAGAGTTGTCTTAATTTTCACAAGAAAATTTCTTAACAATTAGAATTATCCAAAAGTGAAATGGTCTCTTTTAATCAACAGTGGATTTCCCCTCATAGACTTCAGTTAAATTATGAAAAAATCATTTGTCATAATGACACAGCAGAGATTCCTTTCAACTATTAGTTGGACTACATTATTTTTAAAGAGCCTTTCCAACTTAAATTTATTTGTTAACTCTTCTTCTCTGAGTCTCATGCTGTTCCTGTATAAAATAAAGAAGTTAAGCTGAAATAGCATTTAGGGACTCCCTTTTATTTGAATGTCCTATGATATTATTGATCATTTTTTTGTTTTGTTTTGTTTACCCATCTTCACTTTTCAGATGCAATATTCCTTATGTTGCTAGATATGACTTCCAGTTCTCTTTCATTATAGGAAATCCTGCACTATCATCAATCTATTTATATTCAAATAAACATTTTTGAGCTCTTCTGTATCTTTAACTGTGCAATGTGATTCAGGGATAAATGAAACACAGTTATCTGAAATTAAGAAAATTTTAATTTAGTTAAGGGAGAAAAGAAATGTACATCATCTTAAATATTAAGTGACATTCCAAATGCATAATAATTGACAGTATTTGATACTCTTCCAAAGATCTCAAAGAGCTTTCCTCTCTGTAACCTCTGATGAAAGTATTTTAAATATCATTGTTTTCTTTTTTACAGAGAAGTAAGCTAATTAAACAAGTCAATTGAAGTCATACTTGAACTTCAAAAGTAATTCTTGAGTGCTTATAAGTCAAATAGTTTTTCTACTCTCTGATTTTTAACATCACTGATCTACCAGAAGCTATGGGGACTAAAATGAGAGATAAATTTAGGACATGATGATAAAGGAAATTCCTTGGAACAGATATTTGGCATTTTAAAGTGGCAGAGAAGTGCAAATAACATGACCTCTCTGAATAAGATTCTTCTTCTGTATAAGACAAGACTGAACTAAATGGACTATAAGATCTTCTTAATCTCTAAATTAGTGATCACATATTCCTAGATTTTCAAAATGCAGAAGTGAGGGTTTCTCTTCTTTTCTGTTTTAGACTCAATGATATACTGATGTAAATTTTACTCATTTTATTTGTATCCAGAGATAGGCAGCAGATGTGGGGAGGAAAAAGAGTATAGGGAGGTTCGATAGTCATTAGAGAAGGATCCAGACAATTCAAATTTTCTTGCAGCTTGCCTGAGCCAAAACAAATATAGAAGCAGTGTTCTTTTGGTCTTGAACCAGATTTATGACTAGATAATAAATACAGTGAGCTGAGGTAGTTTGTAAGCCAATGCCAAAGGTGGCAGTCATGTGAGTACATATTTATGTAACACCAAAATCTATCAAAAGCAGAATTTTTTGAGAAGATAAGATGCCATTAGGAAACAAATAGATCTTACAAATTTGATGGGTTAGCTATCTATTTGAGGTGGTAGGGTTATTAAAATTAGCTTAATCAATTTGGAGATTAAAGTTTCAATTATTTGAATGGGTAAAAAAAGTTTCGATTCTAACTGCTGCAAAATTTTAAGTTTTATCATTATTTTATTAATTTTATTAAATATTTGTTAAAGCCATGCATTGAGGCTAAAAGAATTGGGATACATAGTCTAGATAGAATTAAACCTAGGCATTTCCCTAAGTAGAAGAATTAGAAACTATTGATATGATTGGAAGAAACACTAATCTGCATTCTAGATAGACATGGTAAAATGGGAAAAGGGTTGATTTTAGAAGAAAAAAGACAAAAGCATCTATTTTCATATCCTGGCTCTGACATTTAGTACATGTATAATTTTAAACAAATAATCCCAACTCCTTATTTAATCTTTATGATGAAAGCATTAGTTATCCTTGGCCATGTGACAAACCAAATGAAGGAATTTACATTTTCTCTGATCCTCATTACCACTCAGAACCTCTTCAAAAAAGAATATATATATCAAAAATAAAGCAACTCTAGTTCTCTCCACAGTCTATGGCAAGAGAAATACCAAAAGGTCAAATGAAAATTCATGTAATAATGTCTACCTTGAATTCCCTATCCTTCTTAGCCCAAAATAATAGTAGATCATTCATAGACCCAACCCAAAGGATTGCATCAAAGTTAATCCTATGCCCTGATTTACATTTTTTTCCCTTTCCAATGCTATGGAGATCCAAGCTCCAAACTGCACAGATTTACTCAGGTCTCAAAAAATGGTAGTATTCTGTGCTACAAAAAAATCTATGCAAGAGAACAGAAGAACAGATGACAAGGTGCAAGGTGCAGGAAGAATTATCTGGGTTTGAAATGGAGCTCAATCCCACCTTCCACATCCCAGAGCCTCAGAGTCATAGTCTAGATAACAAAATCACCCCAGGCTGCAGTAGCACCACTGTTAAAGATCTCGACTGATAAACCAGAAAACTGAGAAACAGAAGAAATGGAACAAGACACCATGTGGAATGTGGGGTGCTATGTGTCATTTCAATGTTTACTTGAAGGGAAAAAAATACCCGACATACATCTGGGGCCAATTCTATCCACTCAAAAATCACTTGGAGGCAGCAACCTAAATTGGTGAACCATAAATTATCTAACTTGGACCTTGTGAACTTTGAAGATAATACATTCCCAAGTGGTTTGAAAAAGAAATAAGAATCACAAAAGTAGCATTTATGGCCTGAACAACAGAAAAAATGGCAGAAGGGATAATCTTACCAAAGAACAAAAAGAAGAAACATAATTGGAGATGAAAATACACAGAAATGAAGGGCAATCTAGAAGAAAAGCAAAAAAAGAGAAAGCAATTATAAAAGAAAATATGATCTCTATTCAAGCAAAATATATTGTTTTAGAGTACAGAATGTGCACAGATAAATATATACATATATTTTAATATATATATATTATATATAAATATTTTAATTTTTGCAGAACACATCAAAAAATTGAACACCATAATTCAAGAAAGCTACCAGAACTTTTGAAGCACCATAAAGTATCTTTAGAATGCACACACACACACACACACACACACACACACACACAGATACACACACACATACACACAAACATACTTGCAAATGGCCAAATATATATTGGTTAAATTTAACAATTCAATGCAGAAGCAACAAGTCCTTTAAGCAATAAATAGAATGATCTTCAAATACAAATGAAATGAAATTCAAATAACACAAGACTATTCTGTACCATTCAGAATATATGAGGAAATGAATAATGTATTCTAAAGAACCATGGATTTCAAGGTGCAGTCCAGGATAAACTCTGAAAATCTGACCACAGCCATAAATGGAAAGAAAGAAAAAGAAAGAAAGAAAGAAAGAAAGAAAGAAAGAAAGAAAGAAAGAAAGAAAGAAAGAAAGAAAGAAAGAAAGAAAGAAAGAAAGAAAGAAAGAAAGAAAAGAAAGAAAGAAAGAAAGAAAGAAAGAAAGAAAGAAAGAAAGAAAGAAAGAAAGAAAGAAAGAAAGAAAGAAAGAAAGAAAGAAAGAAAGAAAGAAAGAAAGAAGAAAGGAAGGAAGGAAGGAAGGAAGGAAGGAAGGAAGGAAGGAAGGAAGGAAGGAAGGAAGGAAGGAAGGAAGGAAGGAAGGAAGGAAGGAAGGAAGGAAGGAAGGAAGGAAGGAAGGAAGGAAGGAAGGAAGGAAGGAAGGAAGGAAGGAAGGAAGGAAGGAAGGAAGAAAAGGTGCATATTCAATAATGTTTGAAACATTCATAGAAAGAAAATCAGACCTGAAGAGATCATCATAAACAACAGAAATGATCAGGGTGAATAAATGCAATAAACAGCAAGAGTAATTGAGAGCAGAGAGAGTAGTAAATTATGTCTTCATAAATGTGTACAAGGAGAAAAGTTAAAAGTGGAAGTCAGAGATAATGATAGAGAAGCATACCTGGGGTATTAAAGATAAAATCTCATGGCCTGTTTATAGATGAATTGTTGAAAGCTAGAAATGAGTATCTTTGTGTTCTCAATAAGAGAAGAGTCTTAAGGAGAATAAATGAAAAGTGGGAAAAAGGGATGCAAAAATGAAGCTTAAAATGATGAACATTGAAAGGGAGAAGCAGGAGAAATCTACTTAAACTAAGAGGGAAATAAAAAGTAGGAAAATTACATAACCAAAATAAAAGAAGGGAAAAAAAAGAAACATACCTAAAAGGAAAAGTAATGGCAAAAAGGAAAGATACGGGAGATGAGCAGAAGAGACTCAGTGGAATTGGGTCATTTAAAAGAAGTAAAATCGGAAGTAATTGAAGGACCTAGCAATAAGAAAAAAAAAATCATAACTTGAAGTGTGTTGTAGTAGATAATATTTCAAATTCATTCCAGAACTATAATCCTGTGATTTCATGAAGACAATAGTAATATAAAAAAGGTAAAGGCAAAGAACAGTGATATGTAACTTTCAGACAATGAATGAAAAAGAAATTACCTCAGAATTACCTCTGGCATTGAAGACATTCAAGAATGAATTTAAGTTCTTGACTGACATCCATCTAGTGCTGATAACTGAACATATTACATACATACACAGACACACACATACACTTATTTTGCTTTGATTTCTCTGGCAGTATCCAGAAATATTAGATTGACACACTCAAAAATTATATAACCTTAAAAAATTCTCTTTAACAAAGTCATTAAAAAGTCTAAATGCTGATTTTTGACAATGTAAGTTGAAATAACATAAGCTTAATTTAGATCTTGGAAGATAAGAAAGTATACAAAAAAAGGAAATATAAAAATAAATTTAGTTGCATCAATCAACAAGTAATGAAGTCAATAATTATATATTATTATATATAAATAAATAAATAAGTATATATATGTGTGTGTGTGTTTGTGTGTGTGTGTGAGTGTGTGTGTATTTGTCCTTTCACAAGGATCCATGGCAACACAGGTTGATAGTTTAACTTAGATGTGATTTGGATTTAAATGGAATAGAGTTGCAAAAAATTCATCAGCCTCACTCTCTCTTTCCAAACCATAGAAGACCATAATGACAAAACAAAAATCAAGATTACTAGAGATGGATTGGGATGCAGTGGATGATCTTGGTATCTCCAATGTCTGACCAAACTCTATGTGTTCCACAACACCTGCTTCAGATGGCCTTCCTTGCCATTGGAACAAATTGCTTTTATTTACTCACCCCACCAGGGAAATCTTCATATGCTTAGGGTCCATACCCCAATGAGAATTCACCAATGGGTTTAAGCCCTGTCAGCTAACTGATTTGGTGGGTCTGCCAAGATGGTTTACAAGCTACAGCAACTTTGCTCATCATTTCTAATAATACAATAGTATGCCATCATAATCACATACCACAATTAGTTCAGTCATTCCTAAATACTTCATGAGAAGACCTTTATAGAAAGCTTCTCCTTCCATCAAACTTATATTTGCCTCTAACTCTTCCACTCATTACTTCTGATTTTGTTCTCAAAGGATAAAGGATTGTACTTGAAGTAAAAAAAAAATCTTTAAAATATCATTAAAACCTAAGTCTTCTATTCTACATTTTAAACTTCTCAATTCCTTCAAGTGGTTCCATTATAACACCACCCCAGTGACCTTTCTCTGAATGATCTTTACTTTCCATCAATGTGCTTCTCAGACAATGGTTTTCCTAAACTGAACATAATTCTCCTGATGCCATTTCACTGGAAATGATATCATGGAATTGTTTTTTTTTTCCTTATTGCTATAAATTATGCTTTTTTTTTAATGCAGCCCCAAAATTTCATTTGAAGAAGCTCAGAAATATGAAGTGATTTTCACAAGGTTAAGTGGCTAGTAAATAGAAGTGTTGTAATGCAAACACATACCCCTTTGTCTCCAAATCTATTGCACTGTGTGATGTGTAAATATGCTCCCTTTTGAATTAAGTTGGGCTTTTTAAATGTCATTATGTACAGTAGTCTAAATAGTGTTATAGAATTTTAAAAGTCAAAAAAATACACCTAAACCCCAGAAACCCTTGTCTTTTCCCATACATTATTAATTAGTTTGATATTGAGGTAAGAGTTTTAAAGGAGCTTTCTAAATACAGAAATTGTTTTTTGGGCAGAGACGTGGATAATAGGGATAATGAAAAGTCAATTTTCATGAAGGCAGTAATTACTTACAGAGGACTTCTGGGCCTGAAACCTGCCATTTCATAAAGACTTTAAAACTGTTCTTTCCAAGTTATAAAGGTGAGATTAAGAGGCTGATCATTAAAGGATAGACTCATTTATTCTCATGGGGCTTTGCCATAGGATGGTAGATCTGAAAAGATGTTGGAAATCTCCTAATTTGTTAGGATTTCCTATAATCTCATTTCCTATAATTTGTATTTTTTCAAGGCTTAGTCAAAGTCAACATTATAGACTAAATTTTATTTTTAGATATTCTTTTATTGTTATTTAATTGATAGACATGCTGTCCCTGCAGAAATTAATACATGCTACAAGAATATATACTATAAATTTCTAAATTCATGAATATTTGGTTGTACTTAAGTTTCAAGGAAATGACATTTTGTTACTGGTAAAAATAGAGATCTCATTATCATACTTCATCATTAATGAATATAATTAATTCTCTTCGATATCATTAGATAAATAGGATAAGATTGCTAAAGAAAAATAAAAATATAAGACTTTTGTTGGTTGCATTGGACATTGCACACATGTGCTAACTTGTTTAAATTGCATATTATCTATCTTTAAATAATATCTTAATGTTCACTACAGCCTTTTACCTCAGTTTTTAAAAATATTTTTATTTTCCCCAGTTACATGTCAAACCATTTATTTTTATATTTTTTAAAATTTTGAGTCCCAGATTCCCCTTGTTTCTCCCCAACACTCCTCCCCCATTGAAAGGCACATGTGAAGTTGTACAAAATATTTTCATAAATGTCATGTTGTAAAAGAAAACAGATTCCCCCCCAAAAAAATAATAAAAAACATTCTCAAGGAAAAAAAAGAAAGTAAAGAAGTATGCTTCAGTCTGCATTCAGACACAATCTGTTCTTTCTCTGAGTATGAATAATATCATTGTATTGCTGAGAACAGCAAAATCATTCACCACTGATCATCTCAGAATTTCATTATTATTATGTATATAGTACAATTTACTTTTCTTGAGCTCATGAAGAAATTTCCAGGTTTTTCTAATACCAAGAGCAGAAGCTCTTCATTTCTTAAAGAACAATAATATTTCTTCATAATCACATGCAACAATTAAACTGTTTTCCAAATTACTTGGAGATTATGCAATTTGGCTATATTCCTAGGAATTTTATCTTAGGGTCTCTTTTAGAAAGTGATTGATTGATTTTTTTCTATTTCTTTTTTATCCTCTGGTTCTAGAATATTAGAAGAGTTTTCTTTGATAATTTCTTGAGGATGAACAGCCTTTTTTCCCATAACTTTTGGAGAACCAATAATTTTTGAATTATCTCTCCTGTATGTATTTTCCAGTTTAGTTGCTTTTCCAAAGAGATATTTCACATTTTTTATTTTTTCATTCTTTTGATTTTTTATTTTCTTGTATCTTGATTTTTCATTTTCTTGTATCTTGATTTTTCATAAAATCATAAGTTTCCATTTACTAAATTTTAATTTTTAAGGAATTATTTTCCTCGGTGAGCTTTTTTACTTCCTTTTCTATTTGGCCAATTTTGTATTTAAGACATTTTTCTCATTAGGTTTTTGTATTTCATCACTCTCATTTCTCTTCCAAATTTTTCTTCTACATCTTTTACTTGATTTTGAAAATCCCTTTTGATCTCCTCCATGGCCTATGAACAATTATTTTTTTGGATGCTTTGGATGTAAAAGCTTTGACTTTATTATCATCTTCTGAGTGTATATTTTGATCTTCCTTGTCACCATAGTTGTTTTTTCTAGCCTATTATTTGGCTTTTAATTCCTTATAAAAGTAGGCTTCTGTTTCCAAGGTGGAGGGCACAATGTCCCAAATTTCAGGGATTTTGTGCAATTGTTTTTAGAGATCTTTCTTGGGATTTGTACCATGAGACTGCACTACTGCCAACATCTAGTACAGTACATCATCTGTCTCTGTCTCTCTCTGTCCCCTTCTGTCTTTCTCTCCCTCTCCGTCTCTCTCTGTCTCTGTCTTTCTCTTTCTCTCTGAATCTGTCTCTCTCTTTCTGTTACATGAGGTATATTTATAATAGAGCTTTAAAAATCCTGGGAAAATATACATACTTAATAGCCATCATAAGAATCGTAGGATATTTTGTTTATAATTTTGTTTTTATTTTTTTTCTTTCATTATACTTCACTTACAAAAAAAAAATTGATTCCTTTTCTATTTACATTACATTGATTTTTGTAAATCTCTTTCCCCACTCCAAAATAAGCATCCAAATATATATCTTCCCAAAATAAAATCTTCTCATTAAATCAGATTGAAAAGGAGAGAGAAAATCAAGCATGCAAACAACAGCAATAGCAACAAAGGTGAAAATACTATGCTGTGATCTCCATTCAGTCCTCTACTCTTTTCTCTGGAGGCAGATGTCTCTCTCCAACACAAGCCTATTAAAAATGGCCTGAACAACCTCACTGTTTATAAGAGCCAAGCATCATCATAAAATTTATTGCTGTATACAAAGTTTTTTTGATTCTACTAACTTCATTTAGCATTTATTCATTTAAGTCTCTCCTGGCTTTTCTGAAATCATCCTACTGATCATTTCTTAAAAATATATATTTCACATAAGGTACTCTCTTTTTTATTTTTTTTATTAATTTTTATAATTATAACTTTTTTTGACAATACATATGCATAGGTATTTTTTTTTTGCATTATCCCTTGTACTCCCTTTAGTTCTGAATTTTTCCTCTTCTTCCCTCGACCCCCTCCCCTAGATGGCAGGCATTCCCATACATATTAAATATCTTATAGTACATCCTAGGTACAGTATATATGTGCAGAACAGAATTTTGTTGTTGTTGTTCTTGCAAAGGAAGAATTGTATTCAAAAGGTAAAAATAATCTGGGAAGAAAAAGAAAATGCTCACAGTTTACACTCATTTCCCAACATTCCTTTTCTGGACGTACCTGATTCTGTCCATCATTGATCAATTGGAATTGGATTAGCTCTTCTCTATGTTGAAGATATCCACTTCCATCGGAATACATCCTCATACACTATCATTGTTGAAGTGTATAATGATCTCCTAGTTCTGCTCGTTTCACTCAGCATCAATTGATATAAGTCTCTCCAAATCTCTCTGTATTCATCCTGTTGGTCATTTCTTACAGAACAATAATATTCCATAACATTCTTATACCATAATTTAGCCAACCATTCCCCAATTGATGGATATCCATTCATTTTCTAGTTTCTAGCAATTGCAAAAAGGGCTGCCACAAACATTTTGGCACATACAGGTCCCTTTCCCTTCTTTAGTATTTCCTTGGGATATAAGCCCAGTAGTAGCACTTCTGGGTCAAAGGGTATGCACATTTTGATAACTTTTTGGGCATAATTCCAGATTGCTCTCCAGAATGGGTGGATTCTTTCACAACTCCAACAACAATGCATTAGTGTCCCACTTTTCCCACAGCATCTCCAACATTCATCATTATTTGTTCCTGTCATCTTAGCCAATCTGACAGGTGTGTAATGATATCTCAGAGTTGTCTTAATTTCTTCGTTCACAGTTTTTAGTTCTTTTTGTAAATGCCCAATTTTGTTTTTAAATGAATTATTTTGCTCTATGAATTTTTTCCATTTCCCTAATTTTTTTTGAGAATTTTCTTTTTCCAATTCAGAAATTCTATTTTCTTGAGACTTTTTCATCTTTTTCCAATTCAGAAATCCTACTTTCCTGTGATTTTTTAACCTTTTCTAATTCACAAATTTTGTTTCCCTGCATCTCCTGTGAATTCTTTATTTTTTCCAACTCCAATTTCAGAACGTTGTTATTTTCTTTCATAGCTTCCCTTTACTTTCCCCATTTTTCTTCAAACTCTCTTAGCTTTTTAATAGTCCCTTCAAGGAGAGAGTTGTGATGGGGGGCAGGTATAGTTCCCCTTTAGGTTGTTAACTGCTGACCCTCTGCTGTTAACTTCCTCAGGGTTTGATACCCACTCTTTCTCTGTGTAGAATGAATCAATAGTTCTTTTTGGCTTCTTACTCATGATTAAAAAATCTTTTGGGGTCTGTCCCTGGGGTAGGAAATTATTTATTTACTTCTTTACCAGCTTCCTCCCAGACCGGATGGATGCAGCAGCTCCTGTGCCTGAGCTAAGAGAGAGCTCTGGGAGAGAGTTCCCCACCCCCTCCCTGGAAGTGCCTCACAGATGATCAGCAGGATTGTCCTGTGAGGGTGCTGTGTCCTAGCAGTTTCCCTGAAGTTTGAGACTGAACAGTAAAGGCGGCACAAAGCCCAGCCTATATATCCCGGCGGGGTGTGGATGTCAGCAGCAAGGGACATGAAAAGCCCCTGCGCTCAAACTGAAATTGTCTACCAGAAACCGCGGTCCCTAGTTCAAAGGTTCTGCTTCTCTGGGACTTCCCAGGGCTGAGTTCCACAGCCTCCAGCTGAGCCAGGCACTATGTGTTACCTTGGGCCGTATCCGCCCACTTCCCAATCTCTTAACTACTCACAGGTGAAAGCTAGGATATTATGGCTTCATTCCAATCTGGAGAAGCAGCTAGACATGTGATCAACCATTTTTCTATTGTAGACATTTCACATGCATTTAAGACAGTTTATGGATTGGCTTACAAATACTTTGCCTTTAGGTGTTTTTGCATTGAATTTGACTTTGCCCATTCCATCGGCATTTCTTATAATCCTATTAGTAAAGTCAATACTGCACAGACTATCCCCAAGATCTTCTCTTCTAAACAAGAGAAGGGAATTTTGGGATATGTGATTGCTTACAATTTTTAAATTTTGATTTTACATTTTTAAACATTTTTGATTTTACATCTTCAAAGTATTTTGATCTTGCTAAGTTATTTTGATTTTACATTTTAAAGTTATTTTGGTTTTATATTTTTAATCTATTTCGGTTTTACACTTTTAAATTATTTTGGTTTTACATTTTTAAATTCTTTACCTTTTACCTTAGCAATGCACTTCGGGCATACACAGAAAGTGCAGCTAAGTGACAGACTGACTTTTTGTCTGACTTTTGTTAATCTTTTTGACAACAACTTTGTTTCCACTGTGATGTAGAAAGGCCTGGATGGCATTTGGAAAGGCCCAAGTTGGGCCCCGGGGACATTCCTTCCTAGGTGCAGATCCAGTAGTAGAGTTCAACCCCACCAGAGACATTTGTAATCTGGGGATCCAAGAGAAGGACCAGACAACAGCCCAGAGGGACCAGCCAGATGTCCGCAGCCCTTCAGACGCTGATGGCAGCGATGCCCCTCCTGACCGTGACACCAGAGACACCAGACACAGTTCCAGTGTAGCAGCTGAAATGGATTGTCTTGGATGATATGCAATATAAAGACTGTAAATGGACAATGGGCCTGCTTGCTTCTTCCGTGGCTACTTGCCATATGGTGGCCTGGGAAGAGGCTTTGCCCTATGCTTTTAAAATAGTGGGTGAAAAACCAACACACCCACCTGCCATTGTTATCGAGACAATGTTATTGGACATGACTTTGCTTATGTGCACCTGTGAAACTAGAATTGCTCTAGGATTGTGAAAAGTGCAATAGAGAATTGTGATAAGCTAGAATTGTTCTAGAATTGTGAAAAGTTCAATTGAGAATTGTGATAAGCTAGAATTGTTCTAGGATTGTGAAAAGTGCAATTGAGATTTGTGATAAGCTAGAATTGTTCTAGGATTGTGACAAGTGCAACAGAAAATTGTAAGAAACTAGAATTGGTCTAGAATTGTGATAAATGTAACTAGGATTGTGACAACCTACCTCACTGATATTTGTTAACTAGAATTGTGACGTTTTACCTTGTTGACTTCCCACCTCAGTGTTGACATCCTACCTCATTGGCATCCAACCTCTTTGGCTTATTATCTCGAGTATGACTTTGATGAATGGGTTGAACACTTGGGCCACTGTTGAGCCTGGTTCTTATTGTCATACTTCTGTTTACTGATCTGCTGCTTTGTACCTCCTTGGGCATAACACTCTGTCATCTCATGGATCAAGTGAACTATAGCTGGTGCTAAAAGTTTAGCTTGGTGAGATGTGCAGTTCCCGCAAAACAAGAGAAAGGGAATTGTAAAGGGCCTTTAAATGGGTGCCACAGCAAATCGGGAGATTGAGTGGTCCGGAAGTAATTCCTGTGGATATTAGGACTGCCTTGTAGGTGGGATCCTGGCCATATTGAGATAGCTTTGTAATGGGTGACTCTCTTGCTGATTGGCTGTGTGTGTGACCTCACAGGCCCTATGTAAGCCCACTGCAGGCAGCAATCGCTCTCTTTAACCTGGCATTCTTCACCCTGGCTTCCTAGCCTGGGTGGCCAAGCCAAGATGGATAGCCAAAAGAGGTAAGGGTTTTGGTAGTGAACATGTGGGTCTTCTGACCAGGTGTTCACTCGGGAACCAACAAGTCAGGGCATCAGTTAGGACATTATGTGAGTAGGTATAATAAAGGCTTTTAAGATTAAAAAAAAAAAGAATTATATAGATATATATGCCTATATTTGATTTACATATATTTTTACCATGTTTAACATATATTTGATTACTTGTGAATCTAGAGGAGGGATTGTGGGCAAAGGAGAGAAAATTGGAACACAAGGTTTTGCAAGGATCAATGTTGAAAAATTACCCTTGCATATGTTTTGAAAATAAAAGTTTTAATAAAAAATTTGCTCCAGAGTTCTATCATATTTAAGTTTTCTAAGATTATATTGAACTCCCTAGTTTCTTTTTTGTTTGATAGTAGGAGGAGAAAGTTGAGGTCCCCCAATAATATAGCTTTGCTGTCTATTTCTTCCTGTATTTGAAATATTTCCCTAAGAATATGGATAGTCTATCATTTGGTGCATATGCATTTAATATAGATATTATTTAATTACATATTATACCCTTTATCAAAATGAAATTTCCTTCCTTAACTCTTTTAATTAGATCTATTTTTAATTCTGTGGTCTCAAATCAGAATGGCTATCCCTGTTGTTTTTGCATCAGCTGAAGCATAATAAATTCTGCTCTAGCTGATTACCCACTCTCTGTATGTAGTTCTGTGTTTCAAATGTGTTTCTTGTAAACAAAATATTGTCAGATTCTTTTTTTTTAATTCATTCTGCTATTTGCTTTCATTTTCTAGGAGACTTCACCCAATTTCATTCAGTTATGATTACTAGTTTTGTATTTCCTTCCATTCTGTTTTTTACCATTATATATTTTTGTTCTCTCTTTCTATCCAGTCCCTCCTTATTAGTGTTCTGTTTCTAAGCCACCTCACTCTCTACCTGCTCTATCTTCTATCACTCCTTCTGCCTTTTCTTTCCCCTTTTTCCTAGTGTTTCTGACTACCCTTTTATTCAGTCCCTCCATTTTCTTTCCCTTTCTCCTCCTTCTTTATAGGGTAAGATAAATTTTTATACCCAATGGGATTATTTAGTTATCCTTTCTTTGAACCCAAATTGATGCCATTAAACTTCAGTCAAGGCTCATCACCCACCCTTGTTTTCCTCTATTTTAATAGGTCTTTTGTCCCTCTTCATGTGATCTGATTTGTCCCCCTTTCTTCTTCTCTTAGTACAACCCCTTTCCCACTCCTTAATGTATTTTTCTTTGATATCATTACATCAGAGTGCATTCACAACCAAATTTTATTTTCATGTATGTCCCCTCTTAGTGTCCCTATAACAGATAGTGTTCTCAAGAGTTACAGATACTATTTTACCATCTAGAGATATAAACCTTTAAATAATTTATATTTTCCCCTTGACCTTTTTATGTTTCTTGTGAATTCTGTCTTTGAAGATTAAATTTTTGGCATAGTATTAGTTTTTCAATAGAAATTATAGAAAGTCTCTTAAGTTACTCTCCCCTGAAAGATGATGCTCAGTCTAACTAGGTTATTAATTGGTTGTAATCCCAGGTCCTTTGCCTTCCAGAATGTGATATTCCAGGCCTTCCAAATCTTTACTGTAGATACTGCCAGATCCTAACTGTTTTTCCTTGTATTTGGCCTTTGTATTTTTTAAGGAATTGTTTTCCTTTTGTAAGCTATTAACTCTTGCATGCCTCACATTTCTTTTGTCATTTTCTCTTTTGCCTCCCTTATTTGCCTTTAAAAATCTTTTATTAGCACTTGCAGGAATAATCTTTGGGCTTGAGACCAACTCAAATCCCTCTTTGAGATTTCATCTGTCGATATCTTGTCATTGTCTGAGTTGGCGTTTGACTTTCCCCTTCACCCTAGTAGCTTTCTTTGGTTAAAATTCTTTTCTGGTTTTTTGTTAATTTTCTTTCCTTTCTCTTTTTATATTTCCACTTTTGTGAATTTTAAGGTAGACATATGCTCCTGGAAAAGGGAACACTGTCCAAGTTTCCCTGAACCTCTGAACCTTGGTTTTGAACACAGGATCTCCTCTTTTCCAGAACTTGCCTTATGAACTGGGACTACAGCCTGCCTATCTGGTGTACTTTGTTACTGAATCAAGATGGAAAATTTCAGTTGCTGACCTGCTGTAATTAAGACTGTCTAACTGGCTTTCCCAGATTCTGTCTGAATTGGACTGAACATCCTTTTTACCTCAGTGAGGTTGAACTTTCTTGAAGGTTTTCCACTCTAGCTTGAATTGGAGAGTGTTTTCATTCTGTTAGACTCTGTTCAGAGGCTGAAGGTTTCATGTTGTTTTCAAGGAAAACTGGAAGAGCTTGAGCAGCTTCCTGGCTTCACTTCATCATCTTGTCTCTAGCTCCAAAAGTCTGCTGTTTTTCCAATGTTTCACATTCTCTTTTGTTTTTTCATGCTTGATACTTTGTTTTGTTATTTCTTGATCTCTTAGAACTTCACTTGCTGCCCTTTACCCAATGTAATTTTTAAAGGATTATTTTCTTCTTTAAGACTCCATATTTCCTTTTTATTTGGGTAATTTTCTCTTTTATAATCTTCTTGGGTTTTCTTAAAAGAGTCTTATTTTTTTAAGTTTTACATCAGTCTCTAACACTTGATTTTAATGTATTTTTTTTTAAGTTTTATATATATTTTCTTTGTAGGTAGTCATTTGACATTCTTCTTTCAGATAAAAGTGACTTTTTTACTTCACTGTCCCCTTCTAATGATGAACCCTAGTCTTCCCTTTTCCCAAAGTAAGTTTCTAGGATTGGGCTCTTTTTTCTTTAACTGCTCATTTTTTTAATGACAATTTATTAGTGTCAGCACTTCTAATACTGTGGTGTGGATTTCAGATAGAACCTCTGTCTTCATTTCAGTTCTCCCCTCTGACAGGGAACTTCAAAAGAGACACTCCAACCTACTGAAAGTACCTAAAGTGTCCCTGCCCCACTTTTTCTGCACTTGCTGGATGTTCTGGTACCGTTTTGTCCTGGGCTGAGTCTTTGCAACAGAGCTGGACCTGACATTTCTCATCAGGAAAGGTTCCTTCAGTCTTCCAGTCTCAGAATCCTGACTCCCATTGGGAGGTGTCTGTCTGGGTGGTGAAACTTCCTGTGATCCAAGCTAGGGATACCTTCAAACCCAGTTCGCCTCAGGCCTCCTCATTTTGCATTTTCTGCAGAGCTAGCCTTGTTCATCCCCCACCTTTTTTCCCTCAATTATAATAGGTCTTCTTTGTTTCTTAATTTCTCTCATGTCACCTCCACTTTTCTTTTTCCAGCACAATCCTTTTCTACCTCTATTTTTTTTTATATTATCACAATAAAATCTCATTATACCCCTATTCTCTATCCATATCCAAAACCAAGATATAGTTCTCAAGAGTTCTTTCCTTTTTTACCTTTTTATGCTTCTCTTCAGCTCTACATTTGGAGATCAAAATTTTTGTTCAGCTCTGGTCTTTTCATTAGAAATAAATAAAATTAACTTGTATCATTGAATGCTTATCTTCTCCCCTCAAAGATAGTATTCAATTTAGCTGGATAGTTAGTTTACTCTTGGCTGCAAAATGGGTTCCTTTGCTTTTTGAAACACATGCCCATTGATCCTTTAAAGTGGAAGCAGCTAGGTCCCATGTAATTCTAATTGTGGCTCCTCAATATTTTAATTGTTTCTTTCTGGCTGCTTGCAATATGTTTTCCATGATCTGATAGTTATGAAATTTTGCTACGATATTTCTTGTAGTTTTCATTTTGGGGTCTCTTTCAGGAGGTGATTAGTTAATTTTTTCAATGTGAAAACATTCTGGTTCTAGGACATCAGGGCAGTTTTCCATTTTGATTTCTTGAAAAATGATGTCTAAGCTCTTGTTTTTCTTATGGCTTTCAGAAAGTCCAAACAGTCTTAGGTTGTTTCTACTAGATCTATTTTCCAGACCATTTGTTTTCCTAATGAAGTATTTCACATGTTTTTCTATTTTTTCATTTTTTTTTTTGTTTGATTCTTGAAATCTTATTCAATCATTCACTTCCATTTGTTCAATTCTAATTTTTAGTGTACTATTTTCTTCAGTTCCCTTTTTTTAGCTCCTTTCGTATTTGGCCAAATGAATTTTTAAATGAGTTGTTTTGTTCATTGCATTTTTTTTTCATATTTCAAATATTCTTTTTCATTGAAGTGTTTTTTCCCATATCTATTTTGTAAGGAGTCAAATGCTTTTTCCATTTCATCAAATTTATTTTATAGAGAATTATGAGTTGTCCTCCTAATGGGTATATTATAGAACAAAGCATAATATTATCATGCTACAAGAGAATCTAAGACCTTTAAATTTTTACTATTTAACAAAGTTTCACTTCATTTCTTTCTTTCTTTCTTTCTTTCTTTCTTTCTTTCTTTCTTTCTTTCTTTCTTTCTTTCTTTCTTTCTTTCTTTCTTTCTTTCTTTCTTTCTTTCTTTCTTTCTTTCTTTCTTTCTTTCTTTCTTCCTTTCAAAAGAAATTTTTAAAAAGCTCTTTGGAATATTTTAGGAGCTTCCTTTCATGTTCTGATGTACTTCCCTATATGTAAAGTTACATAAGCAGATCACGCTCATACCTAGAGTGGAAATGAGACCCCAGCAAAGTTTGCTTCATTTAACATAGTTTAATAATTATCAACACAAAAATTAGAGAAAAGCAAAAACTATTTTGTAATACACTCTCTACTTCATACCAAGCTAAGAAACATCTAACAAGCAATTTGGCAGGTAGTATAGTGATGAAATGACATGTATAAATCCATGAATGATAGAAGGAAAAAATAGACATAATATAGCATTAACAAGTTATCCAGAGTCCAAACTACCCACACATTTGAATAACTGGAATCTATTTATGATATTCTAAAACAATATGATGTAGTGAATGAAAATCTAGCCTGGGTTTCATGAAGACCTGGGTTAAAATCATTTTCTGAAATTTAAGGACAAGTAGCTTTATATACTATTATTCCAAGAAATTCTCTCAGAATATGTCTTAGAAATTTTGTTGATTTGTATTGGTAGGGGAGTGTCTACATCACAACCTGCTTTTACCAGATATGCCAACCTAGATTTAAAAAAAAAAAAAGAATAAAATTTAAAATTGCCTTTATGTTGGGCAAAGTTTCAAAAATCATTTTAAATCAAAGAACTATTTTTTTATTAATTATAATTTTTATTTATCAGATATATGCGTGGGTAATTTTACATCATTGACAATTGCCAAACCTTTTGTTTCAATTTTTCCTCTCCTCCCCCCCCCCCAGATGGCAGGTTGACCAATGCATGTTAAATATGTAAAAGTATAAATTATGCTGAGGATTTATGTGGGTTTATTTTGTATCCTGCAACTTTGTTAAAGGTGTGGATTATTTCTAATAACTTTTTAGTAAAATCTCTGGGGTTCTCTAAGTATACCATCATATCATCAGCAAAGAATGATAATTTAGTGTCCTCATTACCAACTCTAATTCCTTTAATCTCTTTCTCCACTCTTATTGCCAAATGTAGCATTTCTAATACAACATTGAATAGTAATGGTAATAATGGGCAACCTTGTTTCACTCCTGATCTTGTTGAGAATGGTTCCAGTTTATCCCCATTACATATGATGCTTATTGGTTTTAAATAGATGCTACTGATTATTTTAAGGAAAAGTCAATTTATTTCTAAACTCTCAAATGTTTTTAATAGGAATGGATGTTGGATTTTATCAAATGCTTTTTTGGCATCTATTGAGATGATCATATGGTTTTTGTTAATTTGGTTATTAATATGGCCAATTATACTGATAGTTTTCTTAATATTGAACCAGCCCTGCATTCCTGGTATAAATTCTACTTGATCATGGTGTATTATACTGGGGATGATTTTCTGTAATCTTTTTGCTAATATCAAATTTAAGATTTTAGCATCAATATTCATTAGGGAGATTGGTCTACAGTTTTCTTTCTTTGTTTTCAACCTACCTGGTTTGGTTATCAGTACCATGTCTGTGTCATAAAAGGAATTTGGTAGGACTCCTTCATTCCCTATTTTTCTTTCAAATGCTTTATATAGCATTGGGGCTAATTGTTCTTTGAATGTTTGGTAGAATTCACATATAGATCTATCTGGTCCTGAAGATTTTTTTCTTAGGGAGTTGATTAATAGTTTGTTCTATTTCTTTTTCTGAAATGGGACTGTTTAAGCAATGTATTTCTTCCTCTATTAATCTTGGAAACCTATATTTTTGGAGGTAGTCATGCATTTCACTTAAGTTATCAAACTTATTGGCATAAAGTTGGGCAAAATAATTCCTTATTATTTCTCTAATTTCCTCTTCATTGGTGGAAAGTTCTTCCTTTTCATTTTTAAGACTAATAATTTGATTTTCCTCTCTCCTTTTTCTAATCATATTTACCAAAGGTTTATCTATTTTATTGGTTTTTTTCATAAAATCAACTCTTAGTTTTATTTATTAGTTCAATAATTTTTTTTTTACTTTCAATATTATTAATTTCTCTTTTATGTATAGATGATCAGCTTCAAATCTTTAAATATGGTAACACTTCCAAAAACAGTAAGAATAATCTTACTAAGGAGCTCAGTATCTCAGAATTTTGGAATTGGCAGTAACCTCAGAAGCCATCTACTCCAAGATATATTTGAACAGGCATGCCTTTAACACCATTATCAAAAAGAAAATCACCCCCCCAACCAAAAATTAAACTTGAAATACAAAAATTAAAAGGAGAAATCAATAAAATTGAAAGTAAAAAAACTATTGAATTAATAAATAAAACCAAGAGTTGGTTTTATGAAAAAGCCAATAAAATAGATAAACCTTTGGTAAATTTGATCAAAAAAAAGAAAGAGGAAAATCAAATTGATAGTCTTACAAATGAAAAGGGGGATCTTTCCACCAATGAAGAGGAAATTAGAGAAATAATAAGGAGTTACTTTGCCCAACTTTATGCCAATAAATTTGATAACTTAAGTGAAATGGATGACTTCCTCCAAAAATATAGGCTCCCTAGATTAACAGAGGAGGAGATAAATTGCTTAAATAGTCCCATTTCAGAAAAAGAAATAGAACAAGCTATTAATCAACTCCCCAGGAAAAAATCCCCAGGGCCAGATGGATTCACATGTGAATTCTACCAAACATTTAAAGAACAATTAGCCCCAATGTTATATAAATTATTTGAAAAAATAGGGGATGAAGGAGTCCTACCAAACTCCTTTTATGACACAGACATGGTACCTAAAACCAGGTAGATCGAAAACTGAGAAAGAAAATTATAGACCAATCTCCTTAATGAATATTGATGCTAAAATCTTAAATAAGATATTAGCAAAAAGACTTCAGAAAATCATCTCCAGGATAATACACTATGATCAAGTAGGATTTATTCCAGGAATGCAGGGCTGGTTTAATATTAGGAAAACTATTAATATAATTGACCATATTAATAATCAAATTAATAAGAACCATATGATCATCTCAATAGATGCAGAAAAAGCATTTGACAAAATCCAACATCCATTCCTACTAAAACCTCTTGAGAGTATAGGAATAAATGGACTATTCCTTAGAATAATCAGGAGCATATATTTAAGACCTTCAGTAAGCATAATATGCAATAGAAATAAACTGCAACCTTTCCCAGTAAGATCAGGAGTGAAACAAGGCTGCCCACTATCACCATTACTATTCAATATAGTACTACAAACGCTAGCCTCGGCAATAAGAGCCGAAAAAGAGATTCAAGGAATTAGAGTAGGAAATGAGGAAATTAAACTATCACTTTTTGCAGATGACATGATGGTATACTTAGAGAACCCCAAAGACTCAGCTAAAAAGCTACTAGAAATAATTCAAAATTTCAGCAAAGTGACAGGATACAAAATAAATCCACATAAATCCTCGGCATTTTTATATATCACTAACAAAATGCAACAGCAAGAGATATAAAGAGAAATTCCATTCCAAACAAATGTTGAGAGTATAAAGTATTTGGGAATCCATCTACCAAAGAAAAGTCAGGAATTATATGAGAAAAATTACAAAACACTTGCCACAAAAATAAAATCAGATTTAAATAATTGGAAAGACATTCAGTGCTCTTGGATAGGCCGAGTGAATATAATAAAGATGACAATACTCCCCAAACTAATCTATTTATTTATCAGACTCCCAAGAAACTATTTCAATGACCTAGAAAAAATAACAACAAAAATCTAATCTGAGTTTTAAAATATTTTGGCTTTCTCTTCTGAACTGCTAAATAATTAGCAGAGAAGAGCTAACAGCCTGTGCCAGATTCCTTTACCTCAGTGGCTTCTCTGATCCCAGAGCCCCTCCCAGCGCAATGGGCACAGTGTGCCCCTACCCCACCGTCTGTGCTGGTCTTTCTTATTCCTCCCCTGAGAACTGACCTTTCCTGTTGAAACTCCAGATTCTCTTCAGCTGGTAAGTCGTGCTTCCAGTCCTTGTGGTATCTATCAGTCCTGGGCTTATTTTGAGACTTAATTTATCTAATTGGTTGTGAGGGAGTGAGGACGTTCACAGAGTCGTGTGTTTCTTTGCCGCCATCTTGGCTCCGCCGACCAACAAATTTCAATTTCAACAAAATCTATATAATAAATACTACACACTGTTGGTTTCAAAGCCAGGACTCTCAGTCCTGCTTTCCAGCAATGATCTTGCTTCCTGTAATCCACCTTATGGCTGCAAAATACAATTGTCCTCTCTGTCCTAGAACTGAAAACAGGAATTCTGCTTTCTTGTAAGTTCCACAACTAGCAGCTACTGCTACTACTCATCAGATACATGCCACAGTGGGGCATATGGCTGTGCTTGGCACCCTTTGACAGTGGAAGGTTCTTCAGTCTTCTACTTAGTTGTGAGACCCTTAGATCATCTTTGAGATGAAATCATCTAAGGCTGAGGCTGCCTTTCAACCTAGCTGTTCTCAAGACTTATTATTTGTTGAGTGGAAGTATATACACTTTACTTAGGTCTAATCTTCACTCAGAGATTGGGTCTTTCCTGGGGTCTTCTCAAGTTATTTTAGGAGTAAAATGCTTTAATCTGATATTTGTTTATTTTTACTGCTCTACTTTTCTTCTGAGGTAATATTCTTTTTTTTTTTTTTTAATCAAGGAAATCAAAAGAACCAAGTGTTAAGATCTATTCTACCATCTTCCCAGAATCCCTTTCTCTATATCCACCTGTCATTAAATGTATTAAAATATTTCTTCTGTCTGTCTTTTGAAAGAAGAAAAATGTCTACAATAAATTAAACAACATAGTTATTATGATTACATCAATCAGAAATACTTATTAAAAAGTACACTCAAGCAAACTATCATTATATTTCTTAATCAGCTTTAGTCCTCTGGTTGTTTTTTGCCAAGACCTCTAATAAGAATTTGGGATATAGATAGAATTTGGCAAAGATGATAAGAAAAGATAATGATGAATGTTGAAGGGGATGTGGGAAAACTGGGACACTAATACATTGTTGGTGGAATTGTGAATGGATCCAGCCATTCTGGAGAGCAATTGGGAACTATGTTCAAAAAGTTATCAAAATGTGCATACCCTTTGATCCAGCAGTGTTTCTATTTGGCATATGTCTGAAAGAAATCTTAAAGAAGGGAAAGGGACCCAGATGTGCAAAAATGTTTGTAGCAGCCCTTTTTGTAGTGACAAGAAACTGGAAACTGAGTGGATGCTTATCAATTGGAGAATGGCTGAATAAGTTATGGTATATGAATGTCATGGAGTATTATTGTTCTGTAAGAAATTAACAAGAGGATTATTTTAGAGAACCCTGGAGAGACTTACAGGACCTGATGCTAAGTGAAATGAGCAGAACCAGGAGATGATTATACACTGCAACACAACGATTAAGTCTGATAAATGTGATTCTTGCCAACAATGAGATGATTGATGCCAGCTTCAATGATCTTGTGATGAAGAGAACCATCTCACCCAGAGAGAGAGAAATGTGGGAACTGAATGGAATATAACATAATATTCTCACCGTTTTTGTTATTGTTCACTTGAATTTTGTTTACTAATTTGTTTTACTCATTTTCTTTCCTTTTTGATTTTTCTTGTGCAGCAAGAGAATTGTATAAATATGTTTACACATATTAGACATTTATAACATGTATTTAACATGTATAATATATATTGGATTGCTTGCCCTCTAGCGGAAGAGTAGAGGGAGGAAAGGACACCTGAAACACAAGGCTATTCAGGTTATTATTGAAAAATTATCCATGCATATGTTTTGAAAATAAAAAAGATTTAAAAATAAAAAAATAATAAAATAATTTTAGGTATAAATAAAGGCACCAACAAAGGTGCCCTTCCTCAAGGAGTTTACATTCTTGTTGAATGCTATGATCAGTTCTGGACACCATATTTTGGCAATTCTGTGAACAACCTGGAGAAGGTTCAAAGAAAGATGATCTAAATAAGGAAGAAGTAAAACTGTATAGCTTAGAAAAAGGAAGATTAATTGCACAATATATATTGTACAGTAACAAAAATGTATGTGGAATGTATTAGACTTGAGTAGCTTCATCAGAGAGCAGAACTAATAGTAATTGGTGGAAGTTGTAATGATCCATATTGTGCTCGCTCTCTCTGCCCCCCCTCTTCTTCTCTCTTTGTCTTTCACTCTTTCTCTCTGTCTCTGTCTCTCTCTGTCTGTCTCTCTCTTATTCTCTCTCTGTCTCTCTCTCTTTTTAACTTTGAACAATTTTCTAATAATTAAAGCTGTGCAAAAGTATAATGGATTGATCCAGAAAGTGAAAGTAGTGGGTTCTCCCTCATTTTGAGTCCTGAAGCAAATATTATATAATTACTTTTAATTTATCTATTTGTTTGTTTTGTTTTGTAAAGGCTATTCTCATTCAGGTACAAGTTTGCCTAAATAACTTATGAAGCCAGTTTTAATCCTGAACATTCCAAGAATCAGTGACATTTTGTGAATATAGGATTAAAATAGAGGTCACATCGATCAATCACATAATTTTGGCAGTAGCAGGAAGGATTGATAGAAAGAAGGAATGAGTAAATGAAAAGCTTTAATATGATATTTATAAATAATAATAATATACAAATAATTGAGACAATCTTAGAAAGGGAAAATTTATCCAGAGTAACTATAGCATGCATGAAATCTTTGAAAAACATGTCAAAGATTACTCAGTACTTCTATAAATTACACCCCCCAAAAAATCATAGCTTAAAGCAACAAATAATAACTTAAATAGCTAGTGCATTAAACATATATACATCAAATGATATATTATTCAAATTCTTAAAGTAAAAGTAAATGAGGAGCAATAGGAAAAAGACAACAATGCTGTAATAGTAGGGGATATTATATTCCCCCTCTCAGAACTAGGTAAATCTAAAAAAAATTCTGAATTCAAGAAGATGACTAGAAAATGAGAAATGTTATGATAAATCTCTGAAGAAAACTAAATGGGAACTGTCAATGTCACTAAAAGAAAAGAACATACATTAGAGCTGTTAAAACCTAAGGACAAAAAACCCAGAAATTTTAAATACTTCTTTTTCATATAGCATGAAATTTACATTTAATAAAGTGCCATAAACAGATTAAAATTAATTGGAACTTAATAACCTAATCCTAAAGAATGAGTAGGTAAAATGATCATAATCATAGAAATAATAATTTCAGTAATGGCATATATTCTAAAACATTTAACTCAATTTTTTACATAGACAAAAAATATGAGTTGATTATGCTGATATAATCTAAAAATAATTAAATGATGAGAGAAAAGATTGCACTGAGGGAAGGGAGGAAAGAGGAATAAAAGAAAAAAAATATCTCATATAAAATAGTCACAAAGAAAAGGGAATGGGGATAGGATAGGGTTACCAATCAACAAATGAAACTCTCATCAAAATTGTGAAATTGTGATGAGTTTCTTTCATGTAAGTCTTTCCAGGTTTTTCTGAAATCTGTCAATTCATTTTTTATTATATCACAATAGAATTCTACTATATTCATAAACTATGACTTGTTCAGCCATTCCCTAATTCATAGTTATCCCCTCAATTTCTAATTGTCACCACAAAATGAGCTTCTATAAGTATATTTGTATGCATGGATCCTTTTTTCCTTTTTTATGATCTCTTTAGGATAAAGACCTATTAGTGGCATTACTGGATCAAAGGATATGCATAATTTGTATATAGTTTCCAACTGTTTTCCAGACTATTTGGATCAGTTAATAACTTCAACATTGTTTTTTACATCTTCTTCAATATTTATCATTTTCCTTTTCTATCACATTCACTAATCTGATATGTGTGAAGTTGCACACCAGAGTTGGCTTAATCTGCATTTCTCTAATCAGTAGTGATGTAGAACATTTTTATATAACTATAGAGAGCTTTAATTTCATCATCTAAACACTGACTGTTCATATCCATTGACCATTTATTAATTGTGGAATGATATGCATTTATAAATTTGATTCAGTTCTTTATATATTTGAGAAATAAAGCCTTTATCAGAAACACTGGCTATAAGAATTTTCCACTATTCTGCTTTCCTTCCAATCTTGGTTGCATTATATTTGTGCAAATACTTTTAAAAAATTAATGTGATAAAATTATCCATTTCGTATTTCAATGAGCAAATTCTTAACAAATTCATCCCCTCTCCATATATCTGACAGGTAAACATTAAACATTCTTTGCTTATGCTATCATTTTTTTATGACTAAACCATATACTCATTTTGATCTTATCTTGATATAAAGTGTGAGATGTTGGTCTATGCCTAATTTCTGCAATGTTCTTTTCCAATTTTCCCAGCAGTTATTATCAAATAGTAAATTCTTATTCCAGAACTGGAGTCTGTAGGTTTGATAAACAGTAGATTACTGTATTTATTTACTACAATGTGTTGTATACCCAACCTGTTCCATTAATTCACCAGTATTTCTGAGCCAGTGTTAAATAGTTTTGATGATTACTACTTTATAATGATACACATTCTTGACCATTTGTTCTTCTAGATGAATTTTGTTATTTTTTTCTAGCTGCATAAAAGATTTGTTTTGTAGTTTGACTGGTAGGGCACTGAATAAGTAAATTAATTTAGGTTGAATTGTTATTTTTCTTGTATTAACTCAACTTCCCCATAAGAAATTAATATTGTCCCAGTTGTTTAGATCTGGTTTTATTTTTATAAAAAGCATTTTGTAATTGTGTTCATATAGTTTCTGACTTTGTCTTGGAAGCAAACGTCCATGTATTATATACTGAACTGTCTATAGTTATTTTTAATTGTATTTCTCTTTTTATCCTTTGCTACTAGTAAATTTATGTTTTGATCTTCCTTGTCACTATTGTAGATTTTTATAGCCAGGCTCTTTGTTGTTGTTATTCTCCTTTGCTCATTCTTTTTCATCATAATTCTTGATTTTGATTAAAAAAATCTAGATTCTGCTCTCCTGCAGGAGGGGGTGGCATTGTTTCAAATTTGGGGCTTTTTTCATGTAGATTTTTTCAAAATTATTTCTGGGGTTTTCTAAGTTTTGGGTGCTTCCAAAAAGATTTGACTTAGGTAAGCTCTAATCTTTGCTCTCTTGACTTGTGCACTGGTCTTTAATCAGTGATGTCCTTGCTTCCCTACGCTGACAAATTCTCTTCTTTGTTTTACAACTATGTCTTGATCTACTGTTCTGAAAATACAAGTGCTAGTACTTCTCTCTGCTGTGAAACCATAACCAGGTCCTGTACTATCTAATGATGAACTGTAGACACTTGTCATTCTCGAGCTATGACCCAAAGAAGCCAATTAAGTTGTCTAGTAACCAGAGCCAGAAAAAAGGTCCCCTGTAATATCTTTATGACAAGTTCTCTAATCCTTTTATTATCTCTGATCCCTTAGTTTCTGGCTCCTGCTGCTTCTTTCATTGCCTTTAAGACCCACTGTTGTTTCTTATCACAAATTGCATTGAGCTGAAAACAATTTCCTATCCTGACTTTTGTTGGTTAAACTACTCCTGGATTTAATTTGACAGATTATTTTAAAGTTGGTTGGAATCTAACATAGGATTGTTTGGTTCTGTTTTTGCTTCTTCTCTGTCTTCTTACTCTGCACTCCTTTTCCTCTCTTCAATAAAAATCAATCTGCCTTAGATTTCCCCACTGTCAGTCTCAAAATTCAAATTCAGTCTCTGAATTTTCTTACACAAATATTATATCCTTTTTAGCAAACTTTTCACATACAAAAGGGGACATTATCTGTTATGGGCCAGAACTGTGAACTTGAAACAAAGGATGTTTACAAGGTACTAAGTGGAATTGATGAGACTATGGTTATCTAGTTTAGCATGGTTCAGTATGATTCATTTAATCTTACAACAAATAATGGTTTCCTAGTGATGTAATCATTAGTTTATACTCAGTGTGGAACATACAAGCAGGGACTGAGAGCCATAGAGGACAAACACACTAAAGGCTCTTGGAGCCATGGAGACAGAAATTCATTTCACCTTCATCAGGCTCCTGGTGGCTGGCCTCCTGCACCCCCCCCAACTGAAATCAAGATTCCAGAAGGCCTCTAAGAAAGTTAACTGGGCCCCAGGCAGGGAGACAAGATTTTGAAGGAGATAATAAAGAATTTGGACTTTAACCTGGTTACTCTTGTGGTGACTACTGACTACTGTACTGAAACAAAGGCTATTCCCAGAGACCATAAGAAAACCTAATGAGAGAATATTACAATTATCCATTCAGGTACTCTTTCATTCTCTCTCTGTCTCTCTGCCTGTTTGTCTATCTGTGTGTGTCTCTCTCTCTGTTGTTCTCTCTTTTTGTCTCTCTTACTTAAAATCATCTTAAAAATAATCTTATGGTTCTTTAATATATCCAAAGCACCTTTGGATACTTTATTTTTTTTGAACCTCATAATAATCCTGAGAGATAAGAAATACAGGAATTATTATTCTAATTTTTTGGATGATGAACCTCAGATTTATACAATTTGAATGTTTTTGCCAGGATTATACAGTTAATAACACAAGAATTCATGTTAGCATCATGTACCATTCCTGAGTAGCATAATTATTCCTACTTTCCATTTTAGTGAATTGACACAGAAGAAACAAAAGGTAGTTGAACTGACCCACAGTTCCACAGCTACTAAGTGTCCAAGTATGTCTTTGAAACTGCCTTCCACTTCTACATTACCCCTAAAAGTGTTAATTTAGAGGTGATAATTGACAATCGCACAGAACCCTCAGAATAGAGAATAAAACACCACTCACAATTTCAAACAGTGAACACCTTTAATTAGTTTAGAGTATGACAGTTTTCAGCAAACAAAATAAAATAAAATAAACAACAATAACAACAAAACTTCAATTGGATCACTTGTGCTGAATTAAGGAAAATACACCTGTGCATTACAAAATGCCTTGAACTCATTGCCAGTTAAGTTTCTTCCTTTATGTTCCCAGTGTTTCATGCATCATCTCAATATAATTATTCACAAAGATAATGCATAGAATGGGTATTCAGGCTGTTATTAATTCCAGTTTATTTTTCATCTCATTGAAACCACAGCATAGAGGTCCCCCCAAGCCACATATGCATATTCATGCAGCATTGTAGAGTTTTAAATGAGATGTATTGCTTTGTGCCTATTATTAGGAGTCCAGAAAGAAGTAGAGCAATCAAGTGAAATCATCCTATTCTAGGTTTCTGTGGTGGGTGGAGGTGAAAGCATATTAGGTATGAGCTAGAGGAAGCTACCCTAGAAGTATTCATTGCTTTAAAAATTTAAAGAAATTTTCTAACAAAAAGGACTGCCTTTTTTGTTTTGAAGAAGAGGAAACCAAAGAACGCTGGGATTTTGACTTCATTTTTAAAACATAGCAAAGCAGGGTAAGAATTAGCTCAATCATTAAGCAAAGTTGATGTTTTCGAGGAAGAAAAAAAAAAGAGGAATGTAAAAAAATAGCATGCTAAATTTGTACCTGAATCTATATTAGAATGTTACTGAGTTGATCAGGAAAGCAATATGATGTATTTTCCTGTGAATTGCATAGATTAAAATATCTCAATTCTATAGATAAGACTCATAAAGAGGATCTCAATCCTTCTCTCACCCTGGAAAAATAACAACAACTGTGCCCAGGTTAGGAGGTAAGAAGTACACACTGGGAATGATGGAGGAACCATGACATCATTCCATGGTATAGGAGTCACAGATAACAGCAATCTGGCATAGCATACAGCTTGGGATGCTAGAGACCAGGGTAAGAGAAATCATTTGCTAGAGTATTTTCCTTATTACTATTTAACTTATTAGTTTGTTTCTTCTTTCTGATGTATCAGTGATTTGAGTTTGAAGTAAATGAACATATTTAGAAATGAATGAAAACATATTCAAGGTTTTTTTTTGACATAGAAAACTTTTATATTACTATGTTTTATAGTGATATCAATCCTAGAAACTAACAAGGCAACAGTAGAATATTTTATTATTAACAATGTCTCAATATATTTGACTTCTATTCATGATCATCCACAGTTATGCTTAGGAAAACCACAAATGCTGTGGAAATCCAATCACTGTTTTGCAGTGAGCGATTTAACCTAGCCACCAATTTAGCTATAATTTAATCCTTTCCAACTAATTTGTGATTATATATCTAGTCTCACTTAGTTCATTTAATTCTTAAAAATTCCTTTAACTTTAAGGAAAATAATAGCAAAAGAACCAGCAGGAGAAAAAAGCATTTTCCTATAATGACATTTTTTCTTATATTTAAAGCTATGACAACAAAACTAATTTGTTCTAATCCCTGCCAATTCTTGGTAGTTTCTTGGTCTGTGACTTAAAAATAGAAGTTAGATAATATAATAATAATAATAATAGCAATTATATGGTTCCTTAAAGTTTCGAAAATGCTTTATAAATATGTCATTTGATTCTTATAACAATCCTGTGTTGTAATACAGGGGAGCTGTTAGAATACATGGGAGTCACTTGACAGTGGCTGCTGGAGATCCAACCCAGACCTGCAGAATGGATCTCCTCTTGTGAGAGGATGATACAAGGATACTGAGAGACCATTGCTGTTCTCTGACCTCTCTGACTGAGAGGCCATTGCATTGTTTGACCTCCCTCCTCTTCTCTCTCTCTCCAATTTATCTCATTCCTAGTCTGCAACACCTGTATCAGCAAAAGCTGCTTTGCAATGTCTTCAGAGGTTATTATTCACAGGCTCTTGAAGAATTAACCTGTCCCTTAACACCCTGGAAGGTACCTTCTCTTATTATCTCCATTTTATGACTAAAAATACCTGAAGTAAAGAGGAGCTAAATGACTTATCCAGGCTCATGCAGCCAAGGGTCTGAGGCAATATTTTTTAACTCTGTTAGTCCTGATTCGAGGTCATGGCTTCTGCTATTTCATTTCTTAGCTGTTTCAGATAATCTAGCTTTTTAGTATCATGTAAAAAACATCTGCAAGCACAGAAGATAAAATACAAATTACCTTAGAGAACATCTAATACAATTCTATTTTTCAGATGGAAACTCTGAGGTACAGAAAGCAAAGCACAATATTATCAATCACACAATAGTTGTTAAACATCTAAGAATCCTGTGCTAAATACTGTTGAAGAAAGAAAAATATTTTTAAATGGAGACTAACATTGTGCAGCTCTCTTTTTTGGCAAAGTTATAGGATCACAGAAAATAAAAGCTCCAGAGGCCTTAAAAAACATATAAAATTATTTATTTTATACATGAGAAAAATAAGATTCTGAGAGGTTAAAGAGATTCCCTAAGGTCTTACAACTAATTAAGTAACTTAAAACTAGAATATAGGTTTCCTGAATCTCAAAATAATACATTCAATATTTTCAAATTGATGAATGAATCATTTCAAATATAGATACTTCCTCCACTGGAATGATTCACAATTCACTTATGCTTTCTAACCTTGTGAAATCCATGTGGTTCCAAAGTCCTCCAAGAGAAGATCTATATGATATTTTGGAAGTCTTTGTCTAAAAATTTAAAGTCCAGTTGGATATTAGTATATCTTGCTTCTTGTTTCTTTAACAACCTATTTTGTTTTTTAATACTATATTTTCTTGTTGACTTACCTTTCTGGACTTTTCTATTCTAAATCATTGATATATATTATAAGTTACTCAATGTTAGGTTCTTACTAGGTGCTAAATCGGTACTTAACAATTCTCTAGCTCAGGGTTCACACCTTTAGTTCAAACCTTTGAAGGAGTTTATACCTTTAAAAACTCAAAACTATTGTGAATACATATTTTCATTGTTTTTTAGGTGACCTTCAATTTTGTTTCTGTTGATGCAAGATTTTAAATTTATAGTGTTGTCCCAAAATATACTACAGAGCAACTCAATAGGAGAAATAACTCATTTGAACACTTACTTTATTCCAATTAATATTGATCAATTTGAAAGAATCATATTAAAGTTCTGTATATATAGCCCCAGAACTCTGAGCTGCATATTCTAAGCTGACTTGCTTTAATTATAGAAAGTTAATTAGAGACCTTTCATCCTTGTTTTTCCTTGTCATGGTAACCAAGTCCAGTGTGGAAGAAATGACTCAAATACATAAAAATGTATTCCAATATTTTTCTTGTACTTGGGACCAATCTCTAGTTCAATAAGAGCAAGTGATCACCTTATAAATACTTAAGTTATTGACTATCTACCATTTCCTCCTGCTCAGCCTAAATACAAAGCCATTCATTGTATGGCCATTTAGTCAGTGGAGATATTCCTTGACTCATTCTATTCCTGACAAGTTATTTTGTTTATTTTATCCTATGCATCATATGTCAACTAATGGAATCATTCTGTATTTTGTACAGTTTTTCTTGAATGCCCCTTTAGACAGGACTATAGATCTTTTGGTGAAGTCTCAGTCTCTTTTATTATAGGTAGAACAGTTTTATTCCTCACAAAGTCATATACTCTTTAATGTAAATGAAAAAATATGTATTTGGATAAAATGAACTCGATTTGTTTCCCTTCACTCACATTTTAAATTTAAATGCAGCTTTGTCTATTTTATAGATATAATAATTAATAATGTGTCAAGATATTTTTAAGATTTGAGGGACTTCCAAAATATTAGTTAACTTACCATTTAGTTTAAGTATTGTTTATCAATCAAGAAATACTTAAGTGCCTACTATGTGCTATACACCCTGATGGGTTCTTACATTGCTTGTCTTCAAGGAGTTTAATTTTTACAATGCTACTGTATATCCAGATAATTATAGACAGGTCTGTATTTACTGACAATCCTAAAATGGATTTTATTTATATTTTTCATTTTTGCACTTATCCTTCAATTCTAAGTGACATTATTTCATAGATTCAGCTTCACCCCTTTCACACATCTACCAAAACACACACACACACACACACACACACACACACACACACACACACACACACACACATACACACATACACAAACACCCCAACACCCCAACCTGACTGATATAGATTACAATTTGCAGGATACTCCTTAATAGTTGCTATGACTTAAAAAAAAAAAAAAAAGTATCCTCTTGCAGTCTGTTGGTGCATAGCCCTCAAGAATATAGGGTCATATCTATACTTTAACAAGACATCATAAAATACACTTTGATAGATTTAGAAAAAAAAGAAATTTTAGAGCTCATATATTACAACCTTCTCATTTTACAGATGAGGAAACTAAAGCTTAGAGAGGTAAAGCAAGTTAGGCCCCAAGGTCTCATAAGAGAAAGAGATAAGACTATTTGAATTAAGTCCTATTATTCCATGTTCAGCACACTTTTCATTGCATCATGTTGGAGCAGGACTTTTTTCATACATTATACAAATATAGAAACATGGATCACCACTGTTATATTCTTCTGGCTATAAACAAAACAAAACAAACAAGAACAACTAAATGCTGAGATTTGTGCTCCAGTGAAGACTGCTTGGGTTTTATACTAAGAATATGTTAATGTCCCATCTCTTATTGGAATCTCTCTTATTTTGCATTAGTTTACCAAGTCCTAGAATAGATTCATTCTGCTTCTAAGTTCATCGTAATAGGCTTAGGATTTTTATGACTTTGGAATCAGAACTATAAACATTAAACATGGAATAGCCTGATCACCTACAAATACCCAAGAACATTTAAGCCTGAAAAAGTCTAAAAAATAAAAGACAGTGTGTGCCAGAAGTCTTTGCCTTAGTCCAGCTACATATTGGTTTTATAGTTTTATACAAGGGGCTGACTTTTTTTTTCCATTTAAGTTTGTTAATCTGCAGAATGGCAACAATAAGATGTCTTATTTATGGATGTATATGAATCAAGTGAAAATATAGATATAGAAGTCAATTTTAGGGTATCCATGAGCGGGTGACTGTAAAGTGAACCAATACAGAGTTGTCTATAATTAAATAGATATGCCCTGGTATTGTAAAAGTCAGACTCCTTGAAGACAGGCAATGTAAGAACCCAACAGAATATAAGACACATAAAAACAGAAAGTCCACAAGTAAAATTTAAAAATTTAAAAAATTAAGTATTAGTTATAGTTGGGGAATAATACTTCTAATCATAGCTTTAGAGATGAAAGAGAACTTAAATATAATATAATCTAGTTCCTTCATTTAGTAGATAAAAAACTGATTCTCAGAGAGAGGTGGTATAAAGTTACAAAAAGTAATAAAAGGAAGAATCGGGATATAGGATTCTCTGATTTCATATCCAGCATACTCTCCACTGTATCATGTTTAAAAACAGCAAATATATATTTCATGTATTAAAAAGGGAGATACACATATAAGAGTTCCATGTCATTATCTCACCATCATAATTAGTATAGCAAAATGCTATATACTGTGAAAGTTTTGTCATGGTTAATGTCTCCTTGAATAAGTATATAAGTTCAATTATTTTGCATCTCTATTGAGTGAACTCATTAATCAAAGTTGCAAAATATTGGAAACAAGTTCTTAATCAATTTAAAAGGAGTAATCATTGTTGTCATAGTTGTAGTAGTAATAATAGTATTTTTGTATGTATTCATTAATTTCTATAGTATAACTTTCTTTTGTGCTCCAAGAGATGATATCTTGGTACGATCCATAATTTCATTTTTCTCTATATTAGGGAGATCATCCTTCTAGAGGCTTAAACACTTATTGTAGAAATCAATTCTGTGTTATATACAAAGAAGTATATTTCTTTCAAGCAATCCCAACACTTTTTCTGTGTGTTTTCACTATACTGATCATTTGAATCAAGTGGATAAAGCATTTCATTTCTACATAGACTAACAACATGTTTTGCCAATAGGTTATGTTTTTAATTGATTGATTAATTGACCTGAGGATTCCAGAACTTGTTCACCCTTAGTGATTAATTGATTAGATAATTCAGTAGCTTTCTGACCTGATAAATTTATCAGGGTAGAGAACATCTTAATTACATTTATTTGAATGAGATGGAAATTGGAATTATCCCTTTCACATTAATTATATTAATTTTGGCAGAGTAGTGTGGAACATATTTCTTACAAACAAAAACTAGATCTAATTGTATCTATTATAAGAAATGAGTTATTTATTTATAAAAGTTATTGATGAATTTCTTTTAATATAAAAGTTTCTCTTCTGCCTTGAAGTTGCTTTTTCAGAGTTCATTAGCAATTTGTAGATGCTAGATGCAAAAAAAAAAAATCTTAAAAATAAATAAGTTGGAACCACTGCTAATTGAAGATCAATTTTTAAAAGCTAAAGCATATCTAAAATTATGATTTGATGAGAAATAAGAATTTATCTTAAGAATGAATTTATTTTTCAGAATATAAACAGTGCATATTTACTGGCACAATTATATTTACCTTATCCATCTTTACTATCTTAAAAATATTTGCATTTTACAGAGCTATCAGAAATTTAGGCAAAAATCTACTTCCAGTGAATCAATGAATGTCTATTTCCATGAATAAGATAGTCTATGATTCTCATTATCATCAATATTTAATACACATTATCCCTCAAGAGTATCTAATCTGTCCAAGAAAAAAAAAAAATCAGAATTCTTTATAAAAGGCCAAGGTAGATTTCACTCATTTATCTATTAAAAACAAAACAAAACAATGTTCTTATTTATTCCTTGTTAGTTGAAATATTTGAATTGTACAAGTTGAATTTGAAATTGTTGCCCTTCATCAAATGAGCCCTCACTGGTCCATATGTTTCAGTATAATCAATAGACATCTCTCTTATGTAGATGTTAGAATGATTCATGGATTTTTTTTTTTGAAGCTAGGAAAAACACATGGTTTCTTTCCATTTGAATTTGTAACTTTTATCATCCTATTTCTGAAGGCCAGAGAAGTTCCAAGAAAGTACTAGAAAACCTAATCATGTAAAGGGAAAAAAATGTAGTTACTGTTGTTGTTTGCTACAATGGTAAAGTCTCATCTTATCATGTAAAATATCAGCTGCGATATTTCAATTGGACCCTACCATTTATTCTTTGTCTATTCACTGTCCAATTTTCCACAGGGGAGTTTCTAAACTTTTCATATGTTCTTAAGCCACCATTGGCTTCCCTACCAATCCATGTTCTTAGCTGAGAATTTTGCCTCATTTTTTTTGGCAAAAAAAAGAGGTCAATTTATATCTTCTACATCTGCTATCATTCATATTCCTTTCTGTTCCTTTCACTCTTTTCTCACATAATGAAGTGGATTTATTCATTACAAAGGCTAAGTCCTCCACTTCTTAAAAGATCCCAATCTATCTTGCCTCCTCCAACATATTCCTCCTCAGTCATTTCCATTCTTTCACGGCTTTCAGTCTCACTATTGGCTCATTTTCTATTGCCTAAAATATACTCATCTCCCTCCCAATCTGAAAAAACAAACAAACAAACAAACAAAAAACTGTTTGATTCTTCCTTACTGCATGTTATCTTATACCTCTTCTACACATTGTTGTCAAACTACTTAAAAAGGCTATTTACTATAGAATCTTCCATTTTCCCTCCTCTCATTCTCTTCTTAGCATCTCAGGAGTTGGATTTTGAAATTCCAAAGTTACTAATAATCTATTAGTTGCTAAATCCAATGACCTTTCTCCGTTTTCATTCTTCTTGACATATCTACATGCAGTAATTAAAGCTTTTATTTTAAAAATAAATATGTGAATAATTTATATTAACCCTTACAAAACCTTTGCTCTAATTTTCCCCCTTTCCCTACCTACTTCCCTAGATGGCAAATGATCCAATATATGTTAAAATGTGCAATTCTTACATATATATTTCCATAAATATCATGCTGCACAAAAAATCAGGTTAAAAAAATGAGAAAAATACAAGCAAACAGCAACAGAAAGAGAGAAAGTACTATACTTTTCCCACTGTCCTCTCTCTGTGTGCATATGGCTTTCTTCATCACAAGAGCATTAAAATTAGCCTGAATCATCTCATTTTTGACAAGAGGAATGTCCATCAGAATTTACCATTGTATAATCTTGCTGTTGCATTGTATAATGTTTTCCTGATTCTGCTCATTTCACTTAGGATCAGTTCATGTAAGTCTCTCCAGGCCTCCCTGAAATCATCCTTTTGATCACTTATTATACAACAATAATATTCCACAATATTCATAAGTCATAACTTATTCAGCAATTCTCCAATTAATGAACACACCCACTCAAAGGGCTGCCACAATCATTGTTGCACATGTGGGTCTCTTTCCCTCTTTTGTGCCATCTCTTTAGGATACCAGCCCAGTAGAAATACTGCAGGACCAAAGGATATGTACAGATTCATAGCCCCTTGGGCATAGTTTGAAATTGCTCTCCAGAATCATTGAATCAATTCACAAATCCTCCAACAATTTATTAGTGTCCCAGTTTTCCCACATAACTAGCAACATTAATCATTATCTCTTCCTGTCATTTTAGCAAATATGAGTGGTATGTAATGGTACCTCAAAGTTGTCTTAATTTGCATTTCTCTGATCAACTGTGATTTAGAGCACCATTTCAAATGATTAGAAATGTTTTTAATTTCTTCATTTGAAAATTGTCTGTTCATATACTTTGGCCATTTCTTAATTGGAGAATGGCTTAATTGTTGTTGTTGTTGTTATTAAAGCTTTTGATTTTCTTCTTATTTATTTTATAATTATAACTTTTTTGGACAGTACATATACATGGATAATTTTTACAAAATTATCCCTTGCACTCACTTCTATTCTGATTTTTCCCTTCCTTCCTTCCACCACTTCCCATAGATGGCAGGCAGTCTTATACATGTTTGTAATGTATAGTATATCCTATAGTATATCCTAGATACAATACATGTGTGCAGAACCGAATTTCTTGTTAAACAGGAAGAATTGGATTCAGAAGGTAAAAATAACTTGGGAAGAAAAAGAAAAATGCAAACAGTTTACACTCATTTCCCAGTGTACCTTCTCTTGGTATAGTTAATTCTGTTCATCATTGATCAATTGGAATTGAATTAGATCTTCTCTTTGTTGAAGGTATCCACTTCCATCAGAATACATCCTCACACAGTATTATAGTGGAAGTGTATGATGATCTGGTTCTGCTCATTTCACTCAGCATCAGTTCATGTAAGTCTCTCCAAGCCTCTCTGTATTCATCCTGTTGGTCATTTCTTATGGAATAATAATATTCCATAACATTCATATACCACAATTTACCCAACCATTCTCCAATTGATGGGCATCCATTCATTTTCCAGTTTCTAGCCACTACATAAAGGGCTATCACAAACATTTTGGAACATACAGGTCCCTTTCCCTTCTTTAGTATTTATTTGGGATATAAGGCCAGTAGTAGCACTGCTGGATCAAAGGGTATACACAGTTTGATAACTTTTTGGGCATAATTCCAGATTGCTCTCCAGAATGGTTGGATTCATTCACAACTTTGTCAACAATGGATCAGTGTCCCATTTTCCCCATATCCCCTCCAACATTCATCATTATTTTTCCTGTCATCTTAACCAATCTGACAAGTATGTAGTGGTATCTCAGAGTTGTCTTAATTTGCATTTCTCTGATCAGTAGTGATTTGGAACACTCTTTTATATGAGTGGAAATAATTTCAATTTTATCATCTGAAAATTGTCTGTGCATATCCTTTGACCATTTATCAATTAGAGAATAGCTTGATTTCTTATAAATTAGAGTCAATTCTCTATATATTTTGGAAATGAGGTCTTTATCAGAACCTTTAACTGGAAAAAATGTTTTCCCAGTTTGATGCTTCCCTTCTAATCTTGTTTGCAATAGTTTTGTTTCTTCTACAAAGGCTTTTTAATTTGATGTAATCAAAATTTTCTATTTTGTGATCAATAATGATCTCTAGTTCTTCTTTGGATATAAATTCCTTCCTCCTCCCCAAGTGTGAGAGGTAAACTATCCTATGTTCCCCTAATTTATTTATGATCTTATTCTTTATGCCTAAATCATGGACCCATTTTGATCTTATCTTGGTATATGATGTCATGTGTGGGTCCATGAATGGCTTAAATTCTTATAAATTTCAGAAAATTCTTTATATATTTTAGAAATGAGACTTTTAAGAGGCAGAGCCAAGATGGTAGAGAGTAGAAATAACTTTTATCTGACCCTCTCCCATCTTTTCTAAAACCAACAGCAGAAGTGGAGTAATGAATGTGAATGACTCGAGTTCAAAAAACTGTCAAAAAAAAAAAAAAACCACCACCACCAACAACAACAACAAAAAGAAAAAAATGTGAAATGCTTCATTATAAAACAACTGACATAGAAAATAGATCTAGAAAAGAGAATCTATAGATTATTGGACATTCTGAAACTCATGATGAAAAAAAAAAAAAGCCTAGATATCATTTTTAGGAAATTCTCAAGGAAAACTGTCTTGATGTCTTAGAACCAGAAGGTAAAGTAGCCTTGAAAGAGTTCACCAACTACTGAGATGCCAAAATGAAAATTTCAAGGAATACAATAGCAAAATTTCAGAACTATCAGATCAAGTAAAAATATTGCAGACAGCCAGGAAAAAAAATAATTCAAACATTGAAAAGTCATGATCAGGATTGTCCAGGATTTAGCAGTGTGCACTTTAAAGAATCGAAGTGCCTGGAATCTTGTATTCCAAAAGGCAAAGGAACTTGGATTGCAATCAAGAATAAACTATCAGTTAAATTGAGCATTATCTTTGAGGAAAAAAGATGTACATTCAATGATAAAGGTAAATTTCATTTATTTTTTGATGAAAAGATAAAAGCTGAACCAAAAAAAAATTAATCTCCGAATATATAACTCAAGAGAAGCATTGAAAAAGTAAAAAGCAAAGAACTCTAAGAATATACTTAGAACATATGGGTATAATTTGATGTTTTTGTGATAATATGAAAAATAAACTAGAGGTGGAAAGAGGATTGTACTAGAAAAAAGGGAAAATGAAGGTAAAATGAGGGAAATTGCATCTAATGAAGAGGCAAAGAAGACCTATTTGAGGGAAAGAAGAGAGAGGGATGAACATTGTATGAATCTTACTCTCATCAGACTTTGCTTAAAAGGAGAATATCAGATATATTGGGTTTCATAGAGAAACTTGTCTCACCTTATCAAAAAGTGGGAGGTAAAAGGGGAAAGTGGGAGACTAATAGAAAATAAAATAGAAGTAGTAGGGGAAAGGTACAAGAAAGGGGGAGAGCTATAAAGGGAAAGGGATGTTTATGTGAGGTGGCAGTCAGGAGCAAAATGCTGGAGAGAAGGAAAGGGGAAAAGGATGAAAAAAAGCATAACTTGGAGTACATAGGATGGCAGGAAATACAGAATTAGTTATTTTAACTGTGAATGTTAATGGGATGAACTCTCCTGTAAAGTGGAAGTGTAGAGCTGACTGCATTAAAAGTCAAAATCCTACAATATCTTGTTTCTTGTAAACATTTAAAGCAAAATGATGCATGCAGAGTAAACATAAAAGGCTGGAGCAGAATCTATTATGCTTCAAGTGAAGTAACAAAAGCCAAAGTAGCGATCATAATCTCAAATCATGCAAAAGTAAAAATAGATCTACTTAAAAGAAATAAGGAAGGGAACTATATCTTGCTAAAAATATTATAGAAAATGAAACAATATCAATACTAAACATATATGCACCAAGTGATATAGCATCCAAATTCCTAGAGGAGAAGGTATGAAAGTTGCAAAAAGAAATAGAGCACAAAACTAAACCAGTGGTAGATCTCAAATTTGTTCTCTCAGAACTAGATAAATTGAACCATAATTTATTTTCTTGGCAATCTTTGGAGAAAATTGAATGGAGACAGAAAGGAGTTTAGTTTTTTTTTTCTCGGTGGTTCATGAAACCTATACAAAAATTGATCATGTATTAGAACATAAAAAGCTCAAAATCAAATTCAGAAAAGCAGAAATAGTAAATACATTTTTTCAGATTATTATACAATAAAAATAACCTGCAATAAAAACCTGGGGAAAATAGATCAAAAATTAATTGGAAACTAAATAAGCTAATCCTAAAGGATGAATGACTGAAAAAAAAACCCAAATCATAAACACATCCCATAACTTCATCCAAGAAAATGACAATAATGAGACAATATAACAAAATTTGTGTAATGCACCCAAAGTGATTATTGGGGAAAATTTTATATCTCTAGATGCTTGCTTGCATAAAATGGAAAGAAAATCAATGAATTTGGCTTTCAATTAGAAAAAAAGAACAAATTAAAAATGCTCAATTAAATACCAAATTTGAAAATCTGAAAATGAAAGGGGGATTAATTATTAATTTATTCTTAATATAAATTAAGAAAACTATCAAATTAATAAATACAAATAAGAGTTAGGGTATACACAGTTTGATAACTTTTTGGGCACAGTTCCAAATTTGGACTCCCAAGAAACTATTTTAATGACCTAGAAAAAATAACAACAAAATTCATATGGAAGAACAAAAGGTCAAGAATTTCAAGGGAATTAATGAAAAAATAGTCAGGTGAAGGTAGCCTAGGTGTACCTGATCTAAAGCTATATTATATAGCATCAGTCACCAAAACCATTTGGTACTGGTTACGGAATAAACTAGTTGATCAGTGGAACAGATTAGGTACACAGGACAAAATAGGGTACAACTATAGCAATCTAGTGATTGACAAACCCAAAGATACCAACATTTGGGATAAGAATTTATTATTTGAAAAAACTGTTGGGAAAACTGGAAGTTAGTAAGGCAGAAATTAGATATGGACCCACACTTAACACCATATACCAAGATAAGATCAAAATGGGTCCATGATTTAGGCATAAAGAATGAGATCATAAATAGATTAGAGGAACAGAGGATAGTCTACCTCTCAGACCTGTGGAGGAAGAAGGAATTTGTGACTAAAGGAGAACTAGAGATCATTATTAATCACAAAATAGAAGATTTTGATTACATCAAATTAAAAAGCTTTTGTACAAACAAAACTAATGCAAACAAGAATAGAAGGGAAGTAACAAATTGGAAAAATATTTTTACATAAGGTTTTGATAAAGGCCTTATTTCCAAAATATATAGAAAACTGACTCTAATTTATAAGGAATCAAACCATTCTCCAATTGATAAATGGTCAAAGAATATGAACAGACAATTTTCAGATGATGAAATTGAAATTATATCCACTCATATGAAAGAGTGTTCCAAATCACTACTGATCAGAGAAATGCAAATTAAGACCACACACCTGTCAGATTGGCTAAGATGATAGGAAAAAAAATAATGATGAATGTTGGAGGGGATGTAGGAAAATTGGAACACTGATGCATTGTTAGTGGAGTTGTGAAAGAATCCAGCCATTCTGGAGAGCAATTTGGAACGATGCCTTTGATACCCTTTGATCCAGCAGTGCTACTACTGGGCTTATATCCCAAAGAAATACTAAAGATAAGAAAGGGACCTGTATGTGCCAAAATGTTTGTGGCAGCTCTTCTTTTTGTAGTGGCTAGAAACTGGAAAATGAATGGATGCCCATCAATTGGAGAATGGTTGGGTAAATTGTGGTATATGAAGGTTATGGAATATTATTTCTCTGTAAGAAATGACCACCAGGATGAATACAGAGAGGTTTGGAGAGACTTACATGAACTGATGCTGAGTGAAATGAGCAGCACCAGGATATCACTATATACTTCAACAACAATACTGTATGAAGATATATTCTAACTGAAGTGGATATCTTCAACATAGAGAAGATCTAATTCAGTTCCAGTTGATGATCGATAGACAGAAACAGCTACACCCAGAAAAGGAACACTGGGAATTGAATATAAACTGTTTGCACTACTGTCTTTCTACCCAGGTTATTTATACCTTCGGAATCCAATTCTTACCGTGCAATTAGAAATTTAGTTTTACACACATATATTGTATCTAGGTTATATTGGACACATTTAATATGTATGGGATTGCCTGTCATCTAGGGGAGGGAGTAAAGGGAGGGAGGGGAATATTTGGAAAAATGAATACAAGGGATAATGTTGTTAAAAAAATTAGTCATGCATATGTAATGTCAAAAAATATATAATTCTAAAATTAATAAAAAAAAGTTAATCATAGTTTTCTTCTATAATTTCCTGCATTGTGGCATCAATTTTTCCTGAAATGTTTTTCTGGACATAAAAATTTTAGATTGTTCTATCCTATCTTCTATATCTATTAATTTTTTTTTGCTCAATTAGCAAAATTTTCTTTAATGTCCTGGATTTTTGCTTTTGTTCTAGGTGCTTTTTAACTTGTGTGTATGTGAATTTCCTATCTGTTATTCTCACTATTGTTTCTTTGGTGAGTGTTGCCTTTATAGATTCAAGTTTGTTTTCCCTAATTTGCTTATTATTTTTTCTGTGAAGCACATAGAAACACTCAAGAACAGTGTGTTGTGGTTCCAAATTCTCTTCAAATTCAATAATATCTTTTATTATATAAATTATTGGATCATTTCCCTTCATTCTTCAATGTTTATTTTTGATTGATTGAAGTTGTTTACTAGAAATGAAAGTCATGTTTCCTATAGTAGCCACTATTTTTTCCTTCTTGAGTTATCTGTTTTTGTTCAATATCTTTGATATTTTTATATTTTATTCTCCTTTCCACCCCTTATTAATTAAGTGTGATTATGTGTTTGTTTGTTTGTTTGTGTGTGTGTGTGTGTGTGTGTGTGTGTGTGTGTGTATTTGTGTATTTAGGGAGGTGCAAGGGATTGGACCTCAAAGCATCTCAGCATCGTTACAAATTGTACAAAGTATAGTTTATGAGGAAAAGTCTCTGTCCCAGCTGACTTTGGGGTAGATAGAATGGATCCCACTGCATTCTCTTTCTCCTTCAGATTGGTTGTATGCTGCACAGCCCTCCAAATGCCTTTCCTGGTGACATGTCCCATTTCGTCTGGCCTTATATATCTCTAGCACCTGCAGTGCAGTGTTTACTGGCATCAATATTTCTGAGCCTGATTTTCTCAACACTGGGGTGGATACTTCTTGTTTCAACATCCAGCAGACTTTTGCTCCTGAAAGATTGTAGCCATGCTAGCTGATGAGAACAAAAGAAATTTCCACAGACCAAAACCAATGTCCTCAGACCCTGGAAAGAAGAAGGAAAGACTGGGATGTAGGGATGGGCTTTGATATAATCTTGCCCTATGTCCTTAGTGTATTAGGATAACTGGAAGTATGGGAAATTGTCTAAGAGAAGTAAACTCAGGATCGGTGGACAAAAAATTCCTTGTTTTTGTCTATTTTAAAAACTTCTTTGGTATTCTGGGTATGCTAGATCATTAGGGCAGCTAGACAGCACAGTAAAGAGAGGACTGGGCTTACAGCTAGAAAGACTGATTTTCAAGAGTTTTAAAACCAGCCTAAGACACTTACCAGCTATATGACACTGTGTGAGTCATTTAACCTTTTTAGACTCAGTTTCATCACTTGTAAAATGAGCTGGAGGAAGATGTGACATATCACCTCAATATCTTTGCCAAGAAAACTCAATATGGAATCAAGAAAAGTACACATGACTTAAACAATTAAAGAACAACTGCAAAAGTCCCAGGTCATGGAAACATCTAAAGATGCTTTGCCTTTGGTAAATATTTTCTGTTTTAAAGAGGTCTGAGAGCTCATAAGGATGATTTAAAATGTCTAGTTTGGCATCTTATAGCACATGTGACCCAGAATTAGGAATCCAGTGATTACAAGTTAGATCACCAGTGTCAGACTCAAAAAAAAATTTTATCCATATCTTTTAACTCTAAATACAATAGTCTGTCTATATTATTTAGTGTCTTCCTTCATGAATTTTCCATTTTCTTTTTTCTCTTTATTACAATTCTCTCTCTTTCTCTCTCTCTCTCTCTCTCTCTCTCTCTCTCTCTCTCTCTCTCTCTCTCTCTCTCTCTCTCTCTCTCTCTCTTTCTTCAAATCAACTCAGGCAAATTATGCTATCTTTAAAAAATATATATTAATTATTTATTAATAAGTAATTGCTCACCTTTAAAGAGAGAAAAGGAAACTAGTCTATAATACTACTAAAATGTAGTGAATTATTTTTTAAAGCTACTTTGATTTTATCTTGTTTCTTTCCCTCCCTTAAGGTATATTTAAATTTGAATGCTACACTAAATCAGACTTGTTCCATTTTTGAATAATTTTATAATTACAGGACAATATGCACAGAAACAGCATAACTTAGTTTGATGGCACAATACAGGAGTGCATTGTAAATGAGGATAAGTAGGAATGAATGGCCCAGTTCAAGAAACTTATTATAATTATTTATACATTTACATTATTTATTTATGAAAATATATGCATTTTGTTCCATATACTGAAATAAGCTAAATCTATGAAAGTTAGATATTGTTATGAATAAAAAAGTAATGCCTAAAGCTTCCTTTATTTATCAATTCTTAGTTTAAAAGGAAAATAAAGTCTTTGTATATCTCTTTGTACTTACAACACAAGCTAAGACCATAGGCCTGAGTGGGCTAAACTACTAAGCATTTTTGTTAGAATTTCTTCTTATAGAACTAGCAATAGCAGAGCTTTACGTGATAACATTATGCCTAGGGCAAATATAATTGAAGGTGATGAAAAAGCAATGCAAAAGACACTCCTATTGGTGTTATAATTGTGCAGGAAACACAGAGAGAGTAGTCCCTTGAAGAACAATGATTGAAGGAGGAAAACCAGAGCATTATGATATGTGGAAATGGTTTTTATAGAAGGCATAGAATTTTTTGCTTATCCATGTAGAAGAAACTTACCCATCTAGAACTCTACATGTTAAGAAAAACCCTCTAAAATTTTAATAACAAAAATTCTGGCTAATAATCTCAATTATTTGTTTCAGTTTCTTCACTCATTACAAAAAATAGTTGGTCAAAAATTAATAATTTAGTTAAATATTCTTGACTTTACTCAGTGAACTCTCCATAGCCTCCCTAAATTTTTAGCAGATAGCTTTCCAAGAGTTGTTGTAGACTAAAACAAATAACAACAAAACTCCTCATTTTCACGACAACACGATATTGGCCATGTCCAACTAAAACATCTTTATCCTTGAATGATAAGCACACATTTATATCCACGTTCACATTCATTCTTTTAGGTGATTGATGTAACCCAACAGAACTAGATCTAAATTATCATAGCCTTCAGGAGCCCAGGATCACCTATTTGCCACAATGAGCCATGAATTGAAGGACAACCTTAATAAAGGAATGAATTTATGTTGAAAAAACAACAATTAATTTGATCTCATTTTATTAATTGGGTTGATGAATGAATAAGTGGAAAAAATAAGCACTGAATAATGACTAAGTATTATGCCAATGTTAATATTCTTTTCTTTCTTTCTTTTTTTTTTGAGTCAATTGATGTTAAGTGACTTGCCAGGATCACACATCTAGGAAGTGTTAAGTGTCTGAGACCAAATTTAAACTGAGGTCCAGGTCCTCCTTACTCAGGGCTAGTGTTCTATCCACTGCACCACCTAGCTGCCCCAAAGTTGATATTCTTTTGATCAATATCTCTGCAAAATGAAGGAGGTAACTATGGATGTTGAAGAGAGTACCACAAAATGTTCCAAAAATATGAAGAGAAATAGAATGGAATGGATCTTAGGAATTCTGAGATCGTTTCTAAATAGATTTTGTTTTCATAAAAACTAACTTATTTGACTAAACAATGAAGAATAACAATTTATGCTACAAATCTGGCTACCTTTGGATTAGAAATTAGGTTAGATCAGAGATATCAAATTTTGTCCATCACAGTATCTGTAGAGTCTGATGTATACTAGCCACTTGTTTTTAGATAAAGATTTTTTCCTCCTAAAGCAATTGAGGTTAAGTGACTTGCCTAGGGTCACACAGCTAGACCATGTTAAGTGTCTGAGGCCAGATTTGAACTCAAGTCCTCCTTATTTCAGGGCTGGTGCTCTATCCATTGTGCTACCTAGCTGCCCTGATAAGTATTTTTGAAAAAAAATATTAGTAGTATAAAGTGATGAGTATTATAAATTTAAAATAAGATGACAAATTGACTTCAAGGCCACTTCTATAGATCATTCCTGCAGGTTGTAACACTTTTTTGATTCTGCCAAGCTATTTCTCCTTCCTTTTTTCTTTCATTCATTTATTTTTTTAGGATATTAGATTTTTGAAATTCTAAGTTCAAATCTTGCCTCAGACATCTCGAGTGATTCTAGATAAGTTACTTAAACCCCATTCACTTCAGTTTCCTCATGCTTCTAAAATATTATCAAGTTTTGAATTGATGATCCTTTTCTTTTTGTTCTTTCCCTATTTAATTCTTATTTTTGAATTATACAAAGTCAAAATATGTACTGTTCATACACACAGTCATGGAAACATCAATGATTATTTTAGGTTTTGTAGCCACCTATTATATTAGAAAAGCATAAGGCTGTCGGATAGAAAAAGATCATAGGAACAAAAATCTAGAGCTGAAAAGGGTGTTAGATGTCAATTCCTCATTTCATAAATTAAAAAATAGCAAAAGTTAGAGATATTAAGTAAGTAATTGATCAGAGGTTACATAGACAATATGTAGGAGAGACTGGATTCAAACCAATATTCTCTCATCACAAACCCAGTAATCTTTCCACTCTACAATGAGTAAAGATTCCTCAGTAAATCCAATACAGTTTGCTTATAGGGTTTTATTAGTCAGTTTTTGCATGCAATACTTTATTGTCATCATTAATTTGTCTAAATTATAGCAATCAATGTAATGACCCCAAGGATAAAAAAAAATTCCATCTTCAGCTTTAGGGAGTTTGTTTTAGATGAACAATTATGAATTACAGCACAATCATCCTGAAACACTTTTAAGGAAAATACCTAATATTTAGGTGAATGTTGGTCTCAAAGCATATCTTTAGAATTATGTATTTCTCTAATATTTCTTTGGTTTCTTTGTAACTAAGGCAAAATTCAATTTTGGACAATGATTTGTATAATAAATAATCAGATTTCATTATAGGGTCTGAGGATAGAACAGCTTCAGGAAAGGAAACTAGAGAAAGAATCAGTCATTATTTTAAGCTTCCCCAATCTTAATTTTCTTTGCTAACTTGTCTGCCTTAAGAATCTATGGCTCTCCTCAATATCTCCTCTTTTTTGCCAGAAGTTAGAGGACTTGTGTTTTCAGAAGTGTACTGGGAAGCCAGAAAATCTGCTCACTTAATTAATAGATAATTCTTGGAGAAGCTTCAAAATTTATTTATCCTATGGAAATGCTTTCTATCTGGTGTCTTTTCCATAGTCTAACATATTTTGATGGACTGATGATTGAAAGTGTTCTTACCTAGTTAAGGTATCAGAGCTAAAATAAAGTGTTGTGCTTTCAACCTTGCTTTTATGCATATATAATATTTTCAGAATGTTGCCCTGCTCCATATATTATACTAGGAAAAAAATCAATAATAGATTTTTCTTTGCATCCAGATCACTTATTTATTAGCAAACTACAAATGTTATTTTAGCAAGGTCCAACCAGTGCATATCAGCCAGAATACAGTTCAATACAGAAAATGCTTTTTGATTATCTTGTGGGCAAGCTCTATACAAGTATTATAATAAATATGACAAAGAAGGCATAGTTTTTGTCCTTATGGTGCTTACACTTTAGTCAAGGAGATAAGTCAGGTATTTTCAAAGTGTAACATGAAATCCATGTATCATCGTACAAATGAGGCACAAACAATATAATGCTAAAATTCATATGAACTAGAAATAAATTCTGATTGCATCAGTGTGCTTGAGTTTCATAAAACAATATATTTTAATGTAGGAATTCTAGTTTTGCTATATAGATGCCTCACACAATTCATTTACTTTTGCTGGGCTAAAACATATGTCTTTATAATATAAGGACATTGGATTAAATCAATGAATCAAAAATCATGTATTTATCAATAAGAATTGCCTAGCACTCTCTGTCCTCAACTCAGAGAATATAAGGATATTTTCTAAGCCCTTTGAACCTCTTCATATCTCATGATGATGAATTAACATAATTCTCTTGATACTACTTGTAGCATTTTAGGTACTCATTAGGTCTTATTAGCAAATAGTATTTTACAGTGAACAGTACATAGAAATGTAGATATTATAAGGAAAGAAGTCATGGAATTCACTACAAGGATACAGTACAAATGTTTAATGGTAACAATCTTCTCAAAATTAGGAAAATAATAGTACTCATTATCAGAACCCAATAGTTCTGATATGAGGGTGGACATTGCCACTTAAGTATCTAACTAAGAGAAAGGGAAATCTATTTTAGAGATTTCTAACCCTAGGTGATAGAAAGCATTCGTGGAATTTAAAATAAAAGCAATAAATACAAGCATGCACACACACATACATACACACACACACACACACACACACACACACACACACACACAATTTTTGTGTTGCCTACTGGGAAGGCACTATGTTAAGATAAAAATAGCATAAAGTTTGGAGGTAAGATGAAATGGTTTCAAATTTTATTTCTTTCACTTATACAATTCATTTAAATACTTTGGTATGTTTCCACACCTGTGGAAAAAAAAGCATTAAATATAATCATCCAGGTTAATAATGTAATTCATCCTTTTGTATGATAGCTAAATAAATGATTTTATATAGTTTTGTATTCTGTATATGGTCATGACTCAAGCTAAAGGTTGAGATTAAATTTTTTTCTCTCCTTCCCCTTTGCCTTAAAGCTAATAAAATATGAATTGAAATGTACTTATTTACCGTGTTACTTAATCATTATTAGAGAACATAAATTAATGGTTTTCACTTTTTAAAAAATGAAATTGATGACTTGAAGCAAGATAGAAATTGTTACTGATTTTAATATAATAACTTGAACAAACATATCAGATTAACTCATATAAGCAAGACTCCATCATATTGAGACTACAATTTAGGCCAAGTTTCATTATTATTGATGGTACTGTCATTGATGATTGCTAAACACAGGAAAAAAGATACAAATATAAATAGCTGTATAAATAGCTTTTATAACTTTTATTCAATTGAATTTAACAAGTATTTCCAAGTACCCACTACATGGAAAGCCTGGGAATATACTGAGAAAAATTAAAGCATTTGGCCTCAAGCAGCTGAATCTCATTTTTCTTCCTTCATATTCATTTTTGTTATCTGAAATGAAGATGTGGAATCAAATGAAACTTGAGAGTATTTCCAGTTTCCCTAGCCTATTATTCTATCAATATAACTAATCAATAGGGAAGGGCAAATGACTATTTGAAGTTCTCATAAATAATTTTTAGGACCTTTCTAACTTTCTACTTGTGAAGTGGTATATTTAATGTACAAATCTTTTAGAAACTTCATTTCAAATATTTTGAAACAAAATTAAATACCAAATTTTATATTATTAATAATATTATGGTCTATAGAATAAAAATTGTATAATATATTAAAAACTAATTATTTATTTGTGGTCTATCCTTTTCCTTTTATTTCTATTAAAAGTCAACTCCTGAAAAAGTCAGTCAGACTCCATGAAACTAGGCTGAGAGGTGATTTAGGACAGTTAAGAGAGCCATCTGCATTCAGGGAGAGAACTGTGGAGAGTGAATGTGGGCCACAACCTAGTATTTTCACTTTTTTGTTGTAGTTTGTTTGCATTTTGCTTTCTTTCTCAATTTTTCTCCTTTGCTCTGATTTTTCTTGTCCAGCATCATAATTGTGGAAATATGTATGGACGAATTGCACATGTTTAACATATATTGGATTATTTGCCATCTAGGGAAGGAGTTGGCAGGAAGGGAAGGAGAAAAAAAAGCTTGGAACACAAGGTTTTGCAATGGTTAATGTTGAAAATTATCTATTCATATATATTGAAAATAAAAAAATAATAATAATATAAAGGTATAAAGAAAATATGACCTACTTGGAAATTTTTTCCAAGTCTAGGCTATTATGAGATTTATGCTTAGTCCCCAAAGCAATGTTAGATCCCACCAACTAGGAAACCTAATTTCTCTTCAGAATATAAACAGAATGCAATATGGATAAATCTTTGCCTAGGGTAAGAATCCCCTGTCCTTATGCCCATTATAAGAGTATAGGGGAACTCAATCCATAAAGAAAAAAAAAAAAAACAAGCTAGAGAGGGCAGAATGGAAATTGCCTCTCCTGCCATTGAGGTGCACTGAGGTTACTGAGTTCCTTCATCGAGTCACATTCTCACTAGAAGCAGCTAAAGACTTCAGCTGACCTCCTTTTAAAAAAAAAAATTATAATTATAACATTTTTTTAAAAGTACATATGCATAGGTAATTTTTTTTTACAACATTATACCTAGCACTCCCTTCTGTTCCAAATTTTCCCCTCCTTCCCTCCACCCCCTCCCCTAGATGGTAGGCATTCCCATACATATTAAATATGTTATAGTATATTCTTAGATACAATATATGTGTGCAGAACCGAATTTTGTTGTTGTTGTTGTTGTTGTTGTTGTTGAAAAGGAAGAATTGGATTCAGAAAGTAAAAATAACCTGGGAAGAAAAAAATGCAAATAATTTACCCTCATTTCCCAGTGATCCTTCTCTGGGTGTAGCTGATTCTATCCATCATTGATCAATTGGATCTGAGTTAAATCTTCTCTTTGTTGAAGATAACCACTTCCATCAGAATACATCCTCATACAGTACTGTTGTTGAAGTGTATCATGATCTCCTGGTTCTGCTCATTTCACTCAGCATCAGTTTATGTAAGTCTTTCCTAGCTTCTCTATATTCATCCTGCTGGTAATTTCTTACAGAACAATAATATTCCATAACATTCATATACTATAATTTACCCAACCATTCTCCAACTGATGGGCATCCATTCATTTTCCAGTTTCTAGCCACTACAAAAAACATTTTGGCACATACAGGTCTCTTTCCCTTCTTTAGTATTTCTTTGGGATATAAGCCCAGTAGTAGCACTGCTGGATCAAAGGGTGTGCACAGTTTAATAACTTTTTAGGTATAATTCCAGATTGCTCTCCAACCAGAATGGTTGGATTCTTTCACAACTCCACCAATAATGCATAAGTGTCCCAGTTTTCCCACATTCCCTCCTACATTCATCATTATTTTTTCCTGTCATTTTAGCCAATCTGACAGGTGTTTAGTGGTATCTCATAGTTGTCTTAATTTGCATTTCTCTGATTAATAGTGATTTGGAACAATATGAGTGAAAATAGTTTCAATTTCATCATCTGAAAATGGTCTGTTTTCATTTGTAAAATAGAAATAAGAAAAAGATTTATTCCATGTCTCATTTGCTTAGGGTGGTATATGAAACTCTTAAATATTAAATTACAAAGTATATCAGTATGGGCAAGGAGACATTATTTGCTTCATGTAAAATCAAGCTCCATATACAGATTACCTGAAACTTGATATTTAGTTCCTGACAGTTTTCAGTGATGTTAAAAATAAGAAAAAAAAAAAACTCATATCTTTTACAATTACTTTGAATTTCCTAATCCTGTGAACTAACCTTCTCCTAACTTCTGCTAAAAAAAACCTATGGGGAAATTAACTCTTACAAGGGAATGTTATGTTAAAACATTTATTCTAACCCTTTCATTTCACAGATAAGAAAATGAAATTGCAGAGAATTAAAATAACATGACAATTCCTTGAGGGGAGAAAGAATTTGACATATCAAAGAAGAATTAGAAAGTCAAACAAAATAGTTTATCAAATGCTTAACATGTATTTGACACTGTGCTAAATGCTGTTATACAAAGAAGGGCAAAATAAAAACAAACAAAAAGGAGTCCTAATCTTAGAAAATTCAGCATCTAATGGGAGAGACAACATGCAAAAACACAATTTCCAAATAAAATACAGAAGAAAGTGGAGATAATTTAGAGAGACATCTCTAAGATTAAGAAAATGTGGAAATTAGTGTGTGTGTGTGTGTGTGTGTGTGTGTGTGTGTGTGTGTGTGTGTGTGTGTAAGGTGTGACTTTAGCTAGAAGGAAGACTGAAAGGAAATCAATGGGGAAATAGGAGAGAAAGACAGAGAGAGAGAAAGAGAAACAGATAGACAGATGGGAAGGCAGAGAGAGACAGACATACACAGAGACAGACAAAGAGACAAACAGCGATAAGAGTGACAGAGACAGAGACACAAAGAGATAAGAGACAGAAAAATAGGAACGAGAGACACACATGGAGACTTTTAGACTTAGGAAGTCAAAACAAACAATGACTGGTATGAGAAGATTATTTAGGCATTTTTTAAAATGTAAGCCAATTTCACTGGATTTTATTGATATGAAATGCAGGGGAGAAGGAAGATGTGTAAAGAATAAGAAAACCAGTAAGATTGGAAGGGTTCAAGTTTGTAAGGGATATAAAAACCAAACAGAATCATAATAATTTAGATTTGATCCTTAAAACAATGGGGAAATATCAGATTTTATTTTAAACAAGGAAATAAAATGATAATATAGTCATCATTATACTTTAAGGAACCTCACTTTAAAAGCTAAATTTAAGATATAGTAGAGAAAGACTTGAGGCAAGGATACCAAAACAAAAAGCTATTGCAGTACTAAAGGGTGAAGTAATGAGAGTAAAGAGAGGGAAGTATTGTGGCTACTAGGTTAGTAACAGTGCCAGAGGAGAAAATATAAATCAATTCAAGCCATGTTACAAAACTGACAGATCATGGGAATAGATTAGGAATAAACAGTATGAAGGCAAGGATGACATATCTTTTGTTAGCATAGGGGGACTGAGAGGATGATGCTCTTGACAATAATAGAAAAATAGGGAAAAAATGATTTATAGGCATGGTTAAATTATAATATCTAGAGGACATCCCAATTACAGATGTCTAAAAGACAATTGGAGGCAACTGATTGAGGTCAGGCTAGGGCTGGATAAAAAATATGTGAGAATCCTTCCAGATGATCAATGATGGACAGAAACAACTAAACCCAGAGAAGGAACACTGGGAAGTGAATGTAAGTTGTTAGCACTACTGTCTATCTACCCAGGTTACTTATACCTTCGGAATCTAATACTTAACGTGCAACAAGAAAATTGGATTTACACACATATATTTTATCTAGGTTATAATGTAACACATGTAAAATGTATGGGATTGCCTGTCAAATAGGAGAGGGAGTAGAAGGAGGGAGGGGATAATTTGGAAAAATAATTACAAGGGATAATGTTATAAAAAAATTACTCATGCATATATACTGTCAAAAAATTTTATAATAAAGTGACTTTGTTTTCAATTAAAAAAATATGTGAGAATCATCAGTGTTGAGATAATAATGAGAGTTGTGAAGATAATCTAATGAAATATTATAGAGAAAGAAGAGTAGAGTCCTGTTTAATACATAAAAGAAAATTGAGAAGAAGTAGTTCAATAACTAGGAGGAAAAAGAGGCTCTGAGAAGCAAAAAATGAAGAAAAACAATGCAAAGTGTTTAGTTTCTTCTTTTCTCCAACAGGTAAGATATGATATAAAGAGATGTCAGAGTATAAATTAATCCATGGAAGATAATGAGATCACCAAATGCAATACACATTTTTATCAACTGCTTTATTATTCTGGTTATACATGTATATTAACTTTTTAATAGACATTTCTTTATGAATTTTGTTGGAGAAGGGAAAAAAAAACAACACAAGGGAAAAAATCACAAGAGGTAAAAAAAAAAAAAAGGGAACATAGTATATGTTGATTTACATTCAGTATCTATAGTTTTCTTTTTAGATGAAGAAGACATTTCTATCCAAAAATTATAGGAATTGCCTTGGATAGCTAAACCACTGAGAAGTGGTTCATGGTCTTTCATAGTTGATCATCGCACAATCTTGCTGGTACTGTATACAATGTATTCCTGGTTCTGCTTGTTTCTCTCAGCATCAATTCATGTAAGTCATTCTAGGCCTTTCTTAAATCAACTTATTCATCATTTTTATAGAACAATAATATTCCATTCCCTTCATAACCCACAACTTATTCAGCCATTCCTGAATTGAGAGGCATCTACTAATATTCCAATTCTTTGCTGTAACAAAAAGAGCTCCTACATACATCTTTGCTCATATGGGTCCTTTTCCCTCCTTTATTATTTCCTTGTGATATAGATCTATGAGTGTCATATTCTTTTAGATGCTCAGTTTTATATCCCTTTTGACATAATTCCCTATTGCTCTCCAGAAACTTTAAAATAATATTTTAGTGCACAGTTCAATAATCTTTATCTGAACACTTGCTAAGACTTTATTTCTTTTTTTCTTAATTTTTTTTATTAAATCTATTTATTTACAAAACATATTCATGGGTACTTTTTCAACACTGACCCTTGCAAAACCTTCTGTTCCAAATTTTTCCTCCTTCCCCCACCCCTTTCCCTAGATAGCAATACATTAAATATATTAAAATATATGTTAAATACAATATATGTATACATATTTATATAGTTATCTTGCTACACAGGAAAAATCAAATCAAGAAGGAAGAAAAAACTGCAAAAGAAAACAAAATGCAAACAAACAACAACAGAGAGAGTGAAAATGCTACGCTGTGGCCACACTCAGTTCCCACTGTCCTTTCTCTGGGTGTAGATGGCTCTCTTCATCACTGAGCAAGTGGAACTTGTTTGAATCATCTCATTGTTGAAGAGAGCCATGTCCATCAGAATTGATCATAAGACTTTATTTCTAATAATAATTTGTTACTGATTAAATTCCAAGGATCATAGAATTATAAAGTGATAATTGGACTGTACTTTAGAGGCCATTTACTCCAACCTTTTCATTTTATAGATTAGAGAACAAAGAAGCGACTTGATTAAATTACATAGGTAGTGAGTGAGGTTGTCATTCCATTAAACAAAAATTATTCAGCATCTGTCCACAAAATATTTTTAAAATGAATAAAACACAGTTTGGTCCCCCAGGAACTTATAAGTCATAAAAATTACTTCTCTATTTTCATCTCCTAGTCAGAAACTATTTTTACTCTTTCCCTTCCTTTCACTCACATTTTTTTTTCTTCCTACAAGTAATGGCTTCATGTAAAGATTCCAGTGGTCAGACCACAATATCATTGTAACAATTTGTCAGATATTTAAATACTTATGGGAAGCATAATCATTTTCAAGATTCACAAAAAAGACTACTTCTGTAGTTTTTAAATGTGTGTCTCTGGAGAGAAATTGTAATTGAAAATTTTACTTTTTAAAAATGTTCTCTTTGCCTTTTCATATTTTTGAAGAAGACACAGTTAGGGGTACACTAATTTGGGATGTTTCATTATGCAATGTCAGACTTTAAGAGAATCTAGAATTTCAGTTTCAGTAATTCATACTTACATAAATTTTCTATCAGTTTTGATGAAAAACAGAAATACAATTCTGCCTCCTGAAACCACAGAACTTGTAATATGTGTTGAGGGCTGAGATATATTTTGATATTTACAATGAAGAACAAAAGTAGAATGTTTCTCTTTTCCATACCACCTACTGATGGACCTAAACATCAAATTGGCCAGTTTAAAATTTAACTATTAATAAAATATCAAAATAAAAGCTAACATAAAACTGGCCTTAGCAGAGCATGAATCTCTTCAGCTTTATTTTCCTTCTCTTTCTTCTGGCTAATTTCACCTAAGATTTAATCTCTCCTAGGTGTAAACTCTTTCTTTACGAAAATAAATTATTCTTTTTTTTCCAAGTTAAAGCTTGAAAGACAAAAACCATACAATATAAGCACAGATGGTTAACACTGAAAAGAATGTTTGATATTATTCCTAGGTTTTCTTAAACTGAGGCTGGTGAATTTTGATAATTTCACTTTAGATTAATTTGTTTCCCCTATAATCCTATTTACTATATTTTATTCATTTGAAATTATTACTCTGAGAAAGGCCTATAGGTTTCTTAAGCTGCTAAAGGAATCCCCCACGCAAAACATTTTTATTGCATTGGAAAGAAAATAAAAAATCTAAGGAATGACTGATTAATTCAAAGTTACACATAGCTAGTGTATTTTAAAACTAGAGTCAAAATCAAAGGCTTGACTCCTACTTCACTATGCTTTAGATCAGAGGTGTCAAATGTATAGTCTTCAGTAAGCACTATGAAATAAGAACCATATTAAAATGCAATTGGGTAACATTATAAAAGATACATAAAATATAATAGAATATAGACTGTAACGTGCTCTCCTGGCAGTTACAATTACTAGTCTGTCCTAGACCCACCAGAGTACCTTTGACCACTGTCCTTTGCAGTGTGAACTCTACCCGGCTCGCCTCTCTGAGGCTTTCAAAGGTCTCTGGCCACAATCTCTTGAATCTATACCTTAATAACCGGTAGCGTACTCAAGAACAGCCACGTGTAATCTTAAAAGCCTTTATTATACCTACTCACATAATGCCCTAACTGATGCCCTGACTTGTTGGTTCCTGAGTGAACACCTGGTCAGAAGACCCACGTGTTCACTACCAAAACCCTTACCTCTTTTGGCTATCCATCTTGGCTTGGCCACCCAGGCTAGGGAGCCAGGGTGAAGAGTGCCAGGTTAAAGAGAGCGACTGCTGCCTGCAGTGGGCTTATAAAGGACCTGTGAGGTCACACACACAGCCAATCAGCAAGAGAGTCACCCATTACAAAGCTATCTCAATATGGCCAGGATCCCACCCAAGGGCAGTCCTAATATCCACAGAAATTACTTCCGGACCACTCAATCTCCCGATTTGCTGTGGCACCCATTTAAAGGCCCCTTACAATAGACAATGCTAATATCAGATTTTCTGTCAACATGAGATCTGCAGGGTCCTGACATAGCTTTTAGTCACATATACCCCATTTCTATTTGATACCATTAGTTTAGATTATACTTCAGTACTTCCATCTCAATACAATAATAGAGATATTGTCAATAACATATTTTGAATATAAATTTTAGTTCAACCTCATCGAATAACTGATAAAGAAACCAGTCCAGAGAGATCATATGTCCACATCAAAATCATAGAACCTCAGAGAAAGAATTAACCTCAAAGACCATCATATCAAATTCTGAGGTATGAAAGAATTTCCTCTAGGAAATTTCCCAATTTATGGACAATAAATTTTCACTTGGAAACTTAAATAAGGGAGGATTTCCTAATACATGAGGTAGTTGACTCTATTTTTAGATAGAACTATTTGTAGTTCTATCTACAGAACATAGAGCTTCTTTAAGCAAACAAGTTAAATGACTTGAAAAGATAAGTATCTTGGGTTGTATTTGAAATCAAGTCTTCTTGTCACTTTCTCTATTTTTTTCCCATTGAACAATCTTGACTGTTATTACTCAAAGGCCTTTTGTTCATGCAACTCTACCTCATTCAAATCCAATTTACTCATGAATCAAAAGATGTCACCCATACCAATTTACCATTTTTACCTATCTCAAAGTCCTGTAAATATAGAAAGTGAAGATATGCTGGGAGTTGTAGTCACAATTCTGCACACAAGCAAACAAGACCATAAGATCATTTCTCACTGGAAGCAGGAGTGGGATTTGGCAGATCCTCAGTATTTAAGCAGCCTTTTAAGAATTATATTGCTCAATACTTGAGTGAGAAATAAACTAGAGAAGTACCCTAAATATTGTCTGCTTATCCTACTCTTACCAGGTTATCATAGAAGGTGGGGATCCCATCTTGCAGTCAAAGCATAGAAAAACATACAAAAACTTTTGCTAACATTTTTAGACAACACAAAATCTGTCAGACATGAAAGACTATAAGTTCTTGTGAGAGAACTCAACAGGTATAACATCCAAATAGCAGCCCTGAGTAAAACAAGGCTGACAAATGAAAGCCAGCTTACTGATTTTCGAGCTGGATACATATTTTTTAATGCAGTTACTGAAGTGAACAGGAGTTCCATGAAGCTGGTGTAGGTTTTGCAATAAAAACTAATCTGATCAATCTTGTATGCCTATCAAAAGGTGTGAATGAAAGGTTCATGATGAGGGGAGTACTGCTTGCAGGAAATTGCCACACCACCATCAGTAGTATCTGTGCTTCCACTATGATGAACCCTGATTTAGTGAAAGAAAAATTTTGGAGACCCTTATCATGAAAGTATCAAAAAGAGAAAAGAGTTATAATTCTGTTGATTTTAATGCTAAGGCAAGCTCAAACTACCAGACATGACAAGGAATCTTTGAGAAGAAAGTAGTTGGAAAGAACAAGAGCAATGGTCACTTACTGCTGAAGACTTATGTCTCATGAGCACATAATCTACACTGTCTTTTGTTTACCTAAATACAGTAAAATGGACAGAGTATCAATGGGCTGCAACATATAAGTAAAAAAAAAAACAAAACATATAAGTACATGAATAAAAAATAGTATCAGGGAAATGGAAAACAGAAAACGAGGGCCCAACGAGTCACCTGGAATGAGAAGAGGTCATCTTAAATTCTATGCTTTATGTACTTGCAACAACAGAAGAGTGTAAGGAAGACTACCAACACTTTTGGATGAATTCAGCTGTGGGCAGAATTCAAGGAAAAATATGAATAAATCTATTGATGGCTTGTAATCTGCAAAGCTGGATGGAACAACCATATCAATGAGATTCATCTAAATATTTTAAAATACATTTGGTTGAAAATTGCTTATGATAATTTGAATTTTAAAAAATAGAACCTAACTTAAAACAATGAAAGCATTTATAAATTCACAACAAACCACAGTTAAAAGGGGTATTAAACGTCATCTTGTTCCTCTCATCCACTGATGCATAAAAAACTTTCTCCATTACATTCTATTGAATGTCATGTAATACCAAGTAATTTGGTACTTTCTTTTAATAATTCCTAATGACAAGTAACTCATTACTTTAAGAAGTCACTAAATTTTTACATACTTCTCAATGTCTTGATCTATTAAAAGTTCTTGTTAAGCCTAAAATTTGCTACCTTTTATCTTTTACCAATCTGTCATGTGCAAGGTTGTGCTGATAAATGTTTAACAATTTACTATCCAAGGCAAAAAAATATACACACAAGAAACTTTAATTTATTTTATTACTATTTTTTCCATCAAGTTATTAATTAAACATTAAACCAAGTGATAAATCAAGTACTGGTTTGTAGTGATTGCTGATTTCTAAGAATAAATGCTCAGTGAAAATTTACAATTGGCTCTCAAGAGTTGGAATAAGCTAGGTTCAACACAACTCTAGTTCAACATTTACCATTTGGAGCCAAACACAATTGGTTTAAACACTCTGCCACAAGACAATCATTGAAGCCAATTTTGTATAGAAATAAAAAGGGCTATGAGCTCTTTAATTGGACACATATATGAGAAATATATAAACAAAATTTAAAATTTTTTTAAATTTTTTTTTATTTTATATATATATATATATTTTATAATATTATCCCTTGTATTCATTTTTCCAAATTACCCCCCCTCCCTCTATTCCCTCCCCCCGACGACAGGCAATACCATACATTTTACATGTGTTACAATATAGTCTAGGTACAATACATGTGTGCGAATATCATTTTCTTGTTGCACAATAAACATTAGAATCCAAAGGTACATGCAACCTGGGCAGACAGATATTAGTGCTAACAATTTACATTCCCCTCCCAGTGTTTCTTCTCTGGGTGTAGCTACCTCTGTCCATCATTGATCAACTGGAAGTGAGTTGGATCTTCTTTATGTTGAAGATTTCCACCTCCATCAGAATACATCCTCATACAGTATTGTTGTTGAAGTGTACAGTGATCTTCTGGTTCTGCTCATTTCACTCAGCATCAGTTGATTTAAGTCTCTCCAGGCCTCTCTGTATTCCTCCTGCTGGTCATTTCTTACCGAGCAATAATATTCCATAACCTTCATATACCACAATTTACCCAACCATTCTCCAACTGATGGACATCCATTCATCTTCCAGTTTCTAGCTACAACAGAAAGAGCTGCCACAAACATTTTGGCACATATATGTTTCTTTCCGCTCTTTAGTATTTCTTTGGGATATAATCCCAGTAGTAGCGCTGCTGGGTCAAAGGGTATGCACAGTTTGATAACTTTTTGGGCATAATTCCAGATTGCTCTCCAGAATGGCTGGATTCTTTCACAACTCCACCAGCAATGTATTAGTGTCCCAATTTCCCCACATCCCCTCCAACATTTGTCATTATTTGTTCCTGTCATCTTAGCCAATCTGACAGGTGTATAGTGGTATCTCAGAGTGGTCTTAATTTGCATTTCTCTGATCAGTAGTGATTTGGAACACTCTTTCATGTGAGTGGATATAGTTTCAATTTCTTCCTCTGAGAATTGTCTGTTCATATCCTTTGACCATTTATCAATTGGAGTATGGTTCGGTTTCTTATAAATTATGGTCAGTTCTCTATATATTTTGGAAATGAGACCTTTGTCAGAACCTTTGTTTTTAAAAATATTTTCCCAATTTGTTACTTCCCTTCTAATCTTGTTTGCATTAGTATTATTTGTACAGAAACTTTTTAGTTTGATGTAATCAAAATCTTCTATTTTGTGATCAATAATGATCTCTAGTTATCCTCTGGTCATAAATTCCTTCCTCCTCCACAAGTCTGAGAGGTAGATTATCCTCTGTTCCTCTAATCTATTTATTATCTCCCTCTTTATGCCTAAATCATGGACCCATTTTGATCTTATCTTGGTATATGGTGTTAAGTGTGGATCCATATCTAATTTCTGCCATACTAATTTCCAGTTTTCCCAATAGTTTTTTCCGAATAATGAATTTTTATCCCTAATGTTGGAATCTTTGGGTTTGTCAAAGATTAGATTGCTATAGATGTACCCTTTTTTGTCCTTTGTATCTAATCTGTTCCACTGATCTACCGGTCTATTTCGTAGCCAATACCAAATGGTTTTGGTGACTGCTGCTATATAATATAGCTTTAGATCAGGTACACTTAGACCACCTTCCTCTGAGTTTTTTTTCATTAGTTCCCTTACAATTCTTGACCTTTTATTCTTCCATATGAATTTTGTTGTTATTTTTTCTAGGTCATTAAAATAGTTTCTTGGGAGTCTGATTGGTATAGCACTAAATAAATAGATTAGTTTGGGGAGTATTGTCATCTTTATTATATTCGCTCGGCCTATCCAAGAGCACTGAATGTCTTTCCAATTATTTAAATCTGATTTTATTTTTGTGGCAAGTGTTTTGTAATTTTTCTCATATAATTCCTGACTTTTCTTTGGTAGATGGATTCCCAAATATTTTATACTCTCAACATTTGTTTGGAATGGAATTTCTCTTTGTATCTCTTGCTGTTGCATTTTGTTAGTGATATATAAAAATGCCGAGGATTTATGTGGATTTATTTTGTATCCTGCCACTTTGCTGAAATTTTGAATTATTTCTAGTAGCTTTTTAGCAGAGTCTTTGGGGTTCTCTAAGTATACCATCATGTCATCTGCAAAAAGTGGTAGTTTAATTTCCTCATTTCCTACTCTAATTCCTTGAATCTCTTTCTCGGCTCTTATTGCCGAGGCTAGCGTTTCTAGTACTATATTGAATAGTAATGGTGATAGTGGGCAACCTTGTTTCACTCCTGATCTTACTGGGAAAGGTTGCAGTTTATTTCTATTGCATATTATGCTTACTGACGGTCTTAAATATATACTCCTGATTATTCTAAGGAATAATCCATTTATTCCTATACTCTCAAGAGTTTTTAGTAGGAATGGATGTTGGATTTTGTCAAATGCTTTTTCTGCATCTATTGAGATGATCATATGGTTCTTATTAATTTGATTATTAATATGGTCAATTATATTAATAGTTTTCCTAATATTAAACCAGCCCTGCATTCCTGGAATAAATCCTACTTGATCACAGTGTATTATCTTGGAGATGATTTTCTGAAGTCTTTTTGCTAATATCTTATTTAAGATTTTAGCATCAATATTCATTAAGGAGATTGGTCTATAATTTTCTTTCTCAGTTTTCGATCTACCTGGTTTTAGGTACCATGTCTGTGTCATAAAAGGAGTTTGGTAGGACTCCTTCATTCCCTATTTTTTCAAATAATTTATATAACATTGGGGCTAATTGTTCTTTAAATGTTTGGTAGAATTCACATGTGAATCCATCTGGCCCTGGGGATTTTTTCCTGGCGAGTTCATTAATAGCTTGTTCTATTTCTTTTTCTGAAATGGGACTATTTAAGCAATTTATCTCCTCCTCTGTTAATCTAGGGAGCCTATATTTTTGGAGGAAGTCATCCATTTCACTTAAGTTATCAAATTTATTGGCATAAAGTTGAGCAAAGTAACTCCTTATTATTTCTCTAATTTCCTCTTCATTGGTGGAAAGATCCCCCTTTTCATTTGTAAGACAGTCAATTTGATTTTCCTCTTTCTTTTTTTTGATCAAATTTACCAAAGGTTTATCTATTTTATTGGCTTTTTCATAAAACCAACTCTTGGTTTTATTTATTAATTCAATAGTTTTTTTACTTTCAATTTTATTGATTTCTCCTTTTAATTTTTGTATTAAGAGTTTAATTTTTGGTTGGGGGTTTATAATTTGGTCTTTTTCTAGCCTTTTAAGTTGTAAGCCCAATTAATCTTCTCTTTCTCAATTTTCTTCAAATAAGCCTCTAAAGATATAAAATTTCCCCTTATTACTGCTTTAGCTGCATCCCAAAGATTTTGATATGATGTCTCATCATTATCATTATCTTGGGTGAAATTGTTAATTGTTTCTATAATTTGCTCTTTCACCCAGTCATTCTTTAAGATGAGATTATTCAGTTTCCAATTACTTTTTGGTCTATTTACCCCTAACTTTTTACTGAATGTAGCTTTTATTGCATTGTGATCTGAGAAGAAGGCATTTATTATTTCTGCCTTCCTACATTTAATTTTGAGATCTTTATGTCCTAATATATGGTCAATTTTTGTATAGGATCCATGAACTGCTGAGAAGAAAGTATATTCCTTCCTATTGCCATTCAGTTTTCTCCAAAGGTCTATCATACCTAGTTTTTCTAATGTTCTATTTACTTTTTTAATTTCTTTCTTGTTTGTTTTGTGGTTTGATTTGTCTAAATCTGAGAGTGCAAGGTTGAGATCTCCCACTATTAGAGTTTTACTGTCTATTTCTTCTTGCAGTTCTCTTAACTTTTCCTTTAGAAAGTTAGATGCTATACCACTTGGTGCAGATATGTTTAGTATTGATATGGCTTCATTATTTATGCTACCTTTCAGCAGGATATAGTTTCCTTCCTTATCTTTTTTAACAAGATCTACTTCTGCTTTTGCTTGATCTGAGATAAGGATAGCTACTCCTGCTTTTTTGGCTTTACCTGAAGCATAATAGGCTCTGTTCCAACCTTTTACCTTTACTCTGTATGTATCTCCCTGCTTTAAGTGTGTTTCCTGTAGGCAACATATTGTAGGGTTCTGCTTTTTGATCCAATCTGCTATCCGTCTCCGTTTGATGGGATCGTTCATCCCATTTACATTTACAGTTAAAATTACTAATTCTGTATTTCCTGCCATCGTATTATCCCCAGATTATGCTTTTTTCCCTTGACCCCCCTGATCCCCCTCCCCGATATTTAATTTACAGACCCCCCTTGTGACGCGCAACCCTCCCTCTTTTTTTTTTTTTTTTTTTTTTTAGGATCCCTTCCCCCTCCCTCCAAGTCCCTTCACTTATTCTCCTTTTCCTTTTCCCTTTTCCTCTCCCCCCTTTTAATGAGGTGAGAGAAAATTCTCTGAAAAACAAATATGTTAATTATTTACTCTTTGAGCCTCTTCTGATGAGAGTAAGATTCACACAATCATTCTCCCCCTCACTAAGTTCCCTCAGATATGGTGTATTTTCTATGTTTCTTCATGGGATGTAGTTTCCCTCTTTTTATCACTCCTTCCCCTTTTTCTGAACCGACCTCCTTCCCTTTACCACACCCCCCTTTTTTTCTTTTATATCAGTAAAATCAAATTATCCTTGAGTATTTTTTATATACCCACAACAGAGTTACAGTTCTCAAGGGTTCTGTGTACCTTTTTCTGTTTCTCTTCAGTCTTGTGGATGTAGATCAAATTTTTTGTTTAAGTCTGGTTTTTTTCTTAGAAACATATAGAATTCCTCTGTTTCATTGAATGACCATCTTCTTCCATGGAAAAAGATGCTAAACTTAGCTGGGTAGTTCATTCTTGGTTGCAGTCCTTGATCTTTTGCCTTTCGGAATATCAGGTTCCAGGCCCTTCTATCTTTTAATGTGGAGGCAGCCAGATCTTGGGTGACCCTTATTGTGGCACCTTGGTATTTAAATTGTTTTTTTCTAGCTGCTTGCAGGATTTTCTCCTTTGTGTGGTAATTCTGCAGCTTAGCCACAATATTCCGTGGTGTTCTTTTTTTAGGGTCTATTTCAGAAGGAGTTCGATGAATTCTTTCCACATCTACTTTCCCTTCTGTTTCTATTATCTCTGGACAGTTCTCTTTGATAATTTCCTGTAAAATAGAATATAGGCTCTTTTTTTGGTCGTAGTTTTCTGGAAGTCCAATAATCCGCAGATTATCTCTCCTAGATCTATTTTCCAGGTCTATAGATTTTCCCAGTAAGTATTTGACGTTGTTCTCCAGCTTCTCATTTTTTTTGTTTTGTTTGACTGATTCTTGGGTTCTCTGTGAATCATTCATTTCTATTTGTTCCATCCTGACTTTTAAGGAGTTATTTTCTTCTTTCACAGTTTTTAGTTCTTTTTGTAAATGCCCAATTTCATTTTTAAATGAATTATTTTGCTCTATTGAATTTTTTTCCATTTCCCTAATTTTTTTTTTGAGAATTATTTTCTTTTTCCAATTCAGAAATTCTATTTTCTTGAGACTTTTTTATCTTTTCCAATTCAGAAATCCTACTTTCCTGTGTTTTTTTAACCTTTTCTAATTCACTAATTTTGTTTCCCTGCATCTCCTGTGAATTCTTTATTTTTTCCAACTCCAATTTCATAGCTTCCCTTTCCTTTCCCCATTTTCTTCTATCTCCCTCAATTTTTTAAGAGCTTCTTCTAGGAGAGAGTTATGTGATGGGGGGCAGGAATCGTTCCCCTTTAGGTTGTTATCTGCTGATTCTCTGTTGTCAACTTCCTCGGGGTTGGATACCCGCTCTTTCTCTGTATAGAAGGAATCTATAGTTTTTTTAGCTTTTTTGCTCATATTTAAAAAAATGTTTTGGGGTCTGTCCCTGGGGTAGGAAATTATTTACTTCTTTGCCAGCTTCCTCCCAGACCGGATGGATGCAGCGGCTCCTGAGCCTGAGCTAAGAGAGAGCTCTGGGAGAGAGTTCCCCACCCCCTCCCTGGAAGTGCCTCAGAGGTGATTAGCACTACTGTGCTTCAAGGGCGTAGAATAGTGAAGACAGCACGAAGCCCAGCCTATGTGTCCGGGTGGGGAGTGGATGTCTGCAGCAGGTGACATGAGAAGCCCCTGCGCTCAAACTGGAAGTGTCTGCCAGAAACTGCGGTCCCTAGTTCAAAGGTTCCGCTTCTCTGGGACTTCCTGGAGCTGAGTTCCACTCCCTCCAGCTAAGCTAGGCAGGGTGTGTTGCCTTGGACAGTGTCCACCCACTTGTCAATCTCTTAACTATTCTCAGGTGGTAGCTGAGGCCACAACCCCTGGTGCCGAGTCTGCTGAGTCACCCCCAAGATTGGGGAAAATCTAATTTGAGTTTTAAAATATTTTGGCTTTCTCTTCTGAACTGCTAAATAATTAGCAGAGAAGAGCTAACAGCCTGTGCCAGATTCCTTTACCTCAGTGGCTTCTCTGATCCCAGAGCCCTTCCCAGCGCAATGGGCGCAGTGTGCCCCTACCCCACCGTCTGTGCTGGTCTTTCTTATTCCTCCCCTGAGAACTGACCTTTCCTGTTGAAACTCCAGATTCTCTTCAGCTGGTAAGTCGTGCTTCCAGTCCTTGTGGTATCTATCAGTCCTGAGCTAATTCTGAGACTTAATTTATCTAATTGGTTGTGAGGGAGTGAGGACGTTCACTGAGTCGTGTGTTTCTTCTCCGCCATCTTGGCTCCGCCCCCTTAAAATTTTAAAAAACATTTCAAATTCATATAGTCTAAACCATCACTTTAAAGTTGAGAAAACTGAGGTCCAGAGAAAGGGCATAGTTTATGGACAAGTGATAGTATCATAATCATAATTCCTTTTTTTAATTTTATAATTATAAATTTTTGACAGTATATATGCATGAGTAATTTTTTTATAATATTATCCCTTGTATTCATTATTCCAAATTTTCCCCTCCCTACCTCTACTCCCTACCCTAGATGACAGGCAATCCCATATATTTTATATGTATTATAGTATTACCTAGATACAATATATGTATGTAAATCCAATTTTCTTGTTGCATGTTAAGTATTAGATTCCGAAGGTATAAGTAACCTGGATAGAAAGACAGTAGTGCTAACAGTTTACATTCAATTCCCAGTGTTCCTTCTCTGGGTGTAGTTGTTTCTGTCCATCATTGATCAACTGGAAGTGAGTTGGATCTTCTTTATGTTGAAGATATCCACTTCAATCAGAATATATCTTCATACAGCATTGTTGTTAAAGTGTACAGTGATGTTCTGGTTCTGTTCATTTCACTCAGCATCAGTTCATGTAAGTCTCTCCAAACCTTTCTGAATTCATCCTGCTGGTCATTTCTTACAGAGCAATAATATTCCATAACCTTCATATACCATAATTTACCCAACCATTCTCCAATTGATGGGCATCCATTCATCTTCCAGTTTCTAGCCACTACAAAAGGGGCTGCCACAAACATTTTGGCATATACAGATCCCTTTCCCCTCTTTAGTATTTCTTTGGGATATAAGCCCAATAGCAGCAATGCTGGATCAAAGGGTATGCATAGTTTGATAACTTTTTGGGCATCGTTCCAAATTGCTCTCGAGAATGGTTGGATTCTTTCACAACACCACCAACAATGTATTAGTGTCTCAGTTTTCCCACATACCCTCCAACATTCATCATTATTTTTTCCTTCATCTTAGCCAATCTGACAAGTGTGTAGTGGTATCTCAGAGTTGTCTTAATTTGCATTTCTCTGATCAGTAGTGATTTGGAACACTTTCATATGAGTGGATATAATTTCAATTTCATCATCTGAGAATTGTCTGTTCATATCCTTTGACCATTTATCAATTGAAGAATGATTTGATTTCTTATAAATTAGGGTCACTTCTCTACATATTTTGGAAATGAGACCTTTATCAGAAACTTTAAATGTAAAAATATTTTCCCAATTTGTTACTTCCCTTCTAATCTTGTTTGCATTACTATTGTTTGTACAGAAACTTTTTAATTTGATGTAATCAACATTTTCTATTTTGTGATCAATAATGATCTCTAGTTCTCCTCTGGTCATAAATTCCTTCCTCCTCCACAAGTCTGAGAGGTAGACTATTCTCTGTTCCTCTAATCCATTTATGATCTCATTCTTTATGCCTAAATCATGGACCCATTTTGATCATATCTTGGTATATGGTATATGGTGTTAAGTGGTATATGGTGGTATATGGTGTTAAGTGTGGATCAATATCTAATTTCTGCCATTCCAGTTTTCCCAACAGTTTTTTTTCAAATAATGAATTTTTGTCCCAAATGTTGGTATCTTTGGGTTTGTCAAACACTAGATTACTATAGATGTACCCTTTTTTGTCCTTTGTACCTAATCTCGTCCACTGATCAACTGGTCTATTTCTTAGCCAGTACCAAATGATTTTGGTGACTGCTGCTATATAATATAGTTTTAGATCAGGTATACCTAGACCACCTTCATCTGACTTTTTTTTCATTAGTTACCTTGAAATTCTTGACCTTTTATTCTTCCATATGAATTTTGTTGTTATTTTTTCTAAGACATTAAAATAGTTTCTTGGGAGTCTAATTGGTATAGCACTAAATAAATAGATTAGTTTGGGGAGTATTGTCATCTTTATTATATTTGCTCGGCCTATCCAAGAACACTGAATGACTTTCCAATTATGTAAATCTGACTTTATTTTTGTGGCAAGTGTTTAGTAATTTTGCTCATATAATTCCTGACTTTTCTTTGGTAGATGGATTCCCAAATATTTTATACTCTCAACATTTGTTTGGAATGGAATTTCTCTTGTATCTCTTTCTGTTGCAATTTATTGGTGATGTATAAAAATGCTGAGGATTTATGTGGATTTATTTTGTATCCTGCAACTTTGCTAAAATTCTTGAATTATTTCTAATCACTTTTTATTAGAATGTCTGGGGTTTTCTAAGTATACCATCTTATCATCTGCAAAGAGTGACAGATTGATTTCCTCATTACCTACTCTTATTACTTTAATCTTTCTCGACTTTTATTGCTGAAGCTAGCATTTCTAATACAATGTTGTATAGTAATGGTGATAGTGAGCAACCTTGTTTCACTCCTGATCTTACTGGGAAATGTTCCAGTTTATCTCCATTACATATTATGCTTACTGATGGTTGTAAATATATGCTCCTGATTATTCTAAGGAATAGTCCATTTATTCCTATATTCTCAAGCGTTTTTAGTAGGAATGGATGTTGCATTTTATCAAATGCTTTTTCTGCATCTATTGAGATGATCAAATGGTTTTATTAATTTGATTATTAATATGGTCAATTATACTAATAGTTTTCCTAATATTAAACCAGCCCTGCATTCCTGGTATAAATCCTACTTGATCATAGTGCATTATCCTGGGGATGATTTCCTAAAGTCTTTTTGCTAATATGTTATTTAAGATTTTAGCATCAATATTCACTAAGGAAATTGGTCTATAGTTTTCCTTCTCAGTTTTCAATCTACTTGGTTTAGGTATCAGTACCATATCTGTGTCATAAAAGGAGTTTGGTAGGACTCCTTCCTCCCCTATTTTTTCAGATAGTTTATATAACATTGGGTCTAATTGTTCTTTTAATGTTTGGTAGAATTCACATGTAAATCCATCTGGTCCTGGGGATTTTTTCCTGGGGAGTTGATTACTAGCTTGTTCTATTTCTTTTTCTGAAATGGGACTATTTAAGCAATTTATCTCCTCCTCTGTTAATCTAGGAAGCCTATATTTTTGGAAGAAGTCATCCATTTCACTTAAGTTATCAAATTTATTGGCATAAAGTTGGGCAAAGTAACTCCTTATTATTTCTCTAATTTCTTCTTCATTGGTGGAAAGATCCCCCTTTTCATTTGTAAGACTAACAATTTGATTTTCCTCTTTCCTTTTTCTGATCAGATTTACCAAAGGTTTATCTATTTTATTGGTTTTTTCATGAAACCAACTCATGGTTTTATTTATTAATTCTATAGTTTTTTTTTTTTTTTTTTTTTTTTTTACTTTCAATATTATTGATTTCTCCTTTTACTTTTAGTATTTCAACTTTGATTTTTGGTTGGAGGGTTTTAATTTGGTCTTTTTCTAGCTTTTTAAGTTGCAGGCCCAATTCATTAATCTTCTCTTTCTATTTTTGTTCAAATAAGCCTCTATAGATCTAATATTTCCCTTATTACCACTTTCGCTGCATCCCACAGATTTTGGTATGATGTCTCATCATTGTCATTATCTTGGGTGAAATTATTAATTGTTTCTATAATTTGCTTTTTCATCCAGTTATTCTTTAAGATGATATTATTCAGTTTCCAATTACTTTTTGGTCTATTTACCCCTAACTTATTATTGAATGCAGTTTTTATTGCATTGTGATATGAGAAGGAGGCATTTATTATTTCTGCCTTCCTGTATGTAATTTTGAGATCTTTATGTCCTAATACATGGCCAATTTTTGTATAGGTTCCATGAACTGCTGAGAGGAAAGCATATTCCTTTCTATTACCATTCAGTTTTCTCCAAAGGTCTATCATACCTAGTTTTCTAATGTTCTGTTTACATTTTTACTTTCTTTCTTAATTGTTTTGTGGTTTGATTTGTCTAAATCTGAGAGTGCAAGGTTGTGATCTGACACTATTATAGTTTTACTGTCTATTTCTTCTTGCAACTCTCTTAACTTTTCCTTTAGAAAGTTAGATGCTATACCACTTGGTGCATATATGTTTAGTATTGATATGGCTTCACTGTTTATGCTACCTTTTAGCAGGATATAGTTTCCTTCCTTATCTCTTTTAATTAGATCAACTTCTGCTTTTGCTTGATCTGAGCTAAGTATGGCAACCCCTGCTTTTTTGGCTTTACCTGAAGCATAATAGATTCTGCTCCAACCTTTTACTTTTACTCTGTATGTATCTCCCTGCTTTAAGTGTGTTTGCTGTAAACAACATATTGTAGGGTTCTGACTTTTGATCCAGTCTGCTATCCGTCTCCGTTTGATGGGAGCGGTCATCCCATTCACATTTACAGTTAAAATTACTAATTCTTTATTTCCTGCCATGATATTATCCCCAGATTATGCTTTTTCCCCCCTACCCACCCTGAACCTTTTCCCCAATATTTAATTTATAGACCCCACTTGTGACACACAGCCCTCCCTTTGTAGTATCCCTCCCCCTACTTTTAAGTCCCTTCCCCTTTCTTGTACCCTTCCCTTATTCCCCTTTTCCTTTTCCATTTTTCTCTCCCCTCTTTTAATGAGGTGAGAGAAGTTTCTCTGAAAAACAAATATGTCCATTATTTACTCTTTGAGTCTACTCTGATGAGAGTAAGATTCACACAATGTTTCTCCCCCTCTCTAAATTGCCTCAGCTGTGGAAGATTTTCTATGCCTCTTCCTGGGATGTAGTTTCCCTCTTTTTATCTCTCCTTCCCCTTTTTCTGATACTATCCCCTCCCCTTTACTACTTCCTTTTTTTAAACTTTATATCAGTAAAATCAAATTATCCATGTAGACTTTTTATATATCCACAACAGAGATACAGTTCTCAAGAGTTCTTTTTACCTTTTTCTGCTTCTCTTCAGTCTTGTGCATGTAGATCAAATTTTTTGTTTAAGCCTGGTTTTTTTCTTAGAAACAAATGAAATTCCTCTATTTCATTAAATGATCATCTTCTTCCATGGAAGAAAATGCTAAACTTAGCTGGGTAGTTTATTCTTGGTTACAATCCTTGATCTTTTGCCTTTCGGAATATCAGGTTCCAGGCCCTTCCATCTTTTAATGTGGAAGCAGCCAGATCTTGAGTGACACTTATTGTGGCACCTTATATTTGAATTGTTTTTTCCTAGCTGCTTGCAATATTTTTTCCTTTGTTTGGTAATTCTGCAGCTTAGCCACAATGTTCCGTGGAGTTCTTTTTTTAGGGCCTTTTTTCGAAGGTGTTCAATGAATTCTTTCTACGCCTATTTTCCCTTCTGTTTCTATTATCTCTGGACAGTTCTCTTTGATGATTTCCTGTAAGATAGAATCTAGACTCTTTTTTTGATCATAGCTTTTGGGAAGTCCAATGATCCTCAGATTATCTCTCCTAGATCTATTTTCCAGGTTTATAGATTTTTCCAGTAAGTGTTTGATGTTATTCTCCAGCTTTTCTTTCTTTCTTTCTTTTTTTTTTTTTTTTGTTTTGTTTTGTTTTGTTTTGTTTGACTGATTCTTGGGTTCTCAATGAATCATTCCTTTCTATTTGTTCTGTCCTGATTTTTAATGAGTTATTTTCTTCATTCAAATTTTTTAGTTCATTTTGTATATGCGCAATTGAGTTTTTAAATGAATTATTTTGCTCTATTTAATTTTTTTCCATTTCCCTATTTTTAGAGAGTTATTTTCTTTTTTCCAAGTCAGAAATCCTACTTTCCTGTGATTTTTTAACCTTTTCTAATTCACAAATTTTGTTTCCCTGCACCTCCTCTGAATTCTTAATGTTTTCCAACTTAAATTTCAAGACATTTTTATTCTCTATCATAGCTTCTCTTTTCTTTCCCCATTTTTCTTTAAACTCTCTTAACTTTTTAATAGTCTCTTCTAGAAGAGAGTTATGTGATGGGAGGCAGGTATCGTTCCCCTTTAGGCTATTATCTGCTGACTCTCTGCTGTTAACTTCCTCTGGGTTGGATACCCGCTCTTTCTCTGTGTAGAAGGTATCAATCATTCTCTTCAGCTTCTTACTCATTGTTAAAAATCTGTTGGGGTCTGCCCTTGGGGTAAGAAGTTTATTTATTTATTTACCAGCTTCTTCCCATACTGGATGGATGCAGTGGGTCCTGTGGCTGAGCTAAGAAGGAGCTCTGGGAGAGAATTCTCCTCCCCCCTCCCTGGAAATGCCTGAGATGTAGTTAGCATGGCTGGGATGTGAGGAGTGCCCAGTGAAGGACCTCACTGTGTTGCCTAGCGACTGCCCTGAAGTTTAAGGCTAAACAGTGAAGTCACTAACCCCAGCCAATGTATCCCGTGGGGTGTGGATATCAGCAGCTGATGTGAAAAGCCCCTGTGCTCAAACTGGAAGTGTCTGCCTGGAAATCATGGTCCCTATTTCAAAGGTTCTGCTTCTCTGGGAATTCTGTGGCTGCTAGAGTTCCACTGCCTCAGGCTGAGCCTGGCACTATGTGGATTAAATGTTGCCTCAGGCTGTGTCCCCTGCTGTTCAGGATCTTTCTTACTCCAAGGAGAAGCCCCAGGCAGCAGAAGGAGGCTTCACAGCAGTGCAGAAATCTATTAGGTCACTTATGGATTTGGGGTGGATCAAGAATCTGGCTTTATATTTTAAAGTGGCTTGGTTTCTCTTCTGAACTGCTGTTTTATAAGCAGAAAAGAGCTTTCAGCCTGTGCCAGATTCCTCTATCTCAGTGGCTTCTCTGATCCCAGAGTTCTCCCCTGCCCTATTGGCTCAGTGTGTTCACTTCACACCTAACTTTGTCTGTGCTGGCCTTTTTTTTTTTTTTTTCCCTCTTCTTGGAACCAACCTTTTCTATTGAAATTCCAGATTCTCTTCAGCTGGTAAGTTGTGCTTCTAATCCTTGTGGTTTTTATCAGTCCAGCGTTATTTTTGAGGCTGATTTAACTAATTGGTAATGAGGGAAGAAGGGAGCTTACAAATTTGCGTGTATCTTCTCCGCCATCTTGGCTCCGCCCCTATAATCATAATTCCAAATGCAGAATATTTTCCACTCCAGCATGCTGACTCAGAATTACAAAACAATTTAATCTAATCTCCTTGTTTTGCAAAGAGGGAAACAGAAGTCCAGAGAGATTTTTGTTCTTTCTCCCAGGTCACACTAATATTGGAGTGGCACAAGCAAATATTCAAATCCAGCTTGCTTAGACTATAAATTCTGTCCTCTTTCCATTGGTTATTTTCATGATGTATTAAATGAGTCTTGCTCAGCATTACATTTATAGTTGATGTGATATTCAATTAATATTGCTCATTTTTGGCCTGTGACTTCAGGCTTTTGCAATGAAAAAGACATTAACTAGTGTGACAGCGATTGGGGGACATTTTGACAGCTTTCATATCAGTATAATAGTTATATTACTATATTTTCTTTCTGGCAGTACAAGGAGATGTTAATAAAATTATGCCAGGCACAGAAAATCTGTCACCACACATCTCCTGGAACAGAATTTATGACTCTGATTCTGTAGGGTAGAAATAAGATCTTTATCCAAATTATACTACAAGTTTAGCTTCTGTTTTTGTACTTGTAATGATGCATCTATAACTGAACACCATGCATGGTTGGCCTTTTATGCTTCCTGTAATTAATTGCAAATAAAATAATGAGCCAGCTATCATATATGTATGTATGTATGTATGTATGTATGTGTATATATATATATATATATATATATATATATATATATATATATATATATATATATATATATATATATATATACACACACACACACACACACACACATATATATGTAAACTTAAGGCCAAGTCAGTTCCTTAAAGTAATTAAATTTTGTAACTATAATTTTCCCCCTAAGGCAGATAATAGAATGGAACTGTTCTGATTCTGCAGTTTTCAATATATTCATAAGACATTTTTCCTGTGAGCCCAGTATTATGTTTTTATGTGTTAATCAATATCTATTGTATACATATATGTGCATATACATGTGTATACATGAATTTATATGTATATTCATATTTGTATGCAGACATGCATATATATTATTTATAACTTTTTGAAATCTTGATGTCACTAAGTAAATAACAGGAAGAGATTTTTTTCAATAGAAAGAGCACTGAACATCAGCTATAAAGTCACAGGACATGAGTTCAAATCCCAGCTCACTTACTACAGGATCTTTGATGAGTTGCTTAAGCATTTGAGTACTCTGTTTACTTATTTGTAGCATGAGAGAGCAAATGATCTGTAAGTTCTTTCAAGTCTATATATTCTTATGCTTCATTATGGCATGTGAAGGAGTGAGTGTTTTACTAAGTCCAACCAAACTGAAAGGATTCCAAGTTTTGGCAATGGTTAGTCTCTCAAAAATATGTTGTTTGAATATTAAATAGTTAAGTTTTGAACTATATTTGACCTTTAAGTTATGAAGTTTATTAGTTACAGGAACACATGTAATTGCATATTAAGGTATGGAGAGATTTCATTCTCTTTTGATAGGGAAGATGGGAAGAGAATGTTTTGAAATTTTGAAAATGTTCTTAACATTGTTCTTTGCACAGGAATTCCTTTGCAATTTTATTTCAAAACTGTCATATGTTACATAATATTTTATATTATATATGGACATAATTTATTACATATATTTCATGAAAATGTATGAATATATATATATGTATCTGTATCCAACCCTTGTCTCTTACCTTAACTCTATTCACCTGTCACCTACTATCTTTTTGTACATCTTGAATTGGAAGTTCCAGAGACACCTGAAACTTAACTTGTCCTACAAAGAACTTATCTTTGTTCTTCAAAATTATAACTTCTTTCCTACTTTCCTATTTTAAAAAATTTATAAAAAGCCTATTATATGCCAGAAGTTGTTCTAAAAAGAAAATGTGATTTACATATATTCTCATTTAATACTCACTGAAACTCTGGAGATAGATCCTATTGCTATACCCATATTACAAATGAGGAAACTGAGTCAGGCAGAGGTTAAATGACTTACCTAGAGTCATTCAACTAGTGTGGTCTGAAATCACTTTTGAACTCAAATCTTTCTGATTCCAAGTGTAAAGCTTTATCAGTAATACAATGAAACCTCTGTCATGGTCATCACCATTCCCAGTCATCTAGCCTCACAATGTTCATGTCACCCTCAACTTCTTACTCATACTCATTCTATATATCCAGCTTATTACCATGTCTTCTCATTTTTATCTTTACACAGTATCTCTCATATATCTTCTCTTTTCTTTACTCATAGAAATCTCTCACTTAAATTATTTCAATGATCTTTTGATTAATTTCCCTGCCACTCTATATCATTTCCCACATAGCTGTTAATGCAATTTTCCTAAAATTCAGGTCTAACAATGTTACCTTCTCCATCGCTAATCTCTAATTGTTCCCTATTGACTCTGGAGTCAAATATAAAGTTATCACTTTGACATTCAAAGTCCTTCCCAAACTTCGCAAAAATAAGTTTATATTTTACTCCATGGAGTGTTCCAGCTACACTGGTATACTTGCAGTTCCTTTCATTTGAGACTCCATTTCCTGATTCTCTCCAATTGTACTGATTATTCCCCAGATTCCCAGTACGCTTCCCATTCAGTTCTACTTTTTTTACTTTTCTGGCTTCCTTCAATACTCAGATCAAATCTTGCCTTCAGTAGAAGGTGTTTCTTCTATTGCTAGTATCTTCCTCTGAGATAAACTTCACATATTCAGAGACAAATCCATGTGTGTCTTTTGTCTCTTCTCTCATTTAGGTGTATTACCAAAATCTCAACTTTTTATTTGACTTTTCCCTATTTCTCTTTTTTCTCATAACCAGTAATGTCTGCTTTTTTCATTAATGCCTATTCCACCAGAAAACTAGTCTTGCTTAAAGTCTGTGTTTATAATTAAATTAAATATTACATGATTTATAGAAAATACTTCAAAGTGTATTTTTCATTATGAGAGAGTGAGCTGGTTCACCAATTTGAGTTGTCTGATAAATATTTATAAATGCTTTTTTTGAATACATTATTAAAAACATCTGCTTAAAAATCACAGCTAAGATGTTGGTAAATAAGATCTTTTCATAGGGACTAATCAATGTGGTATCTGGGGATATCTTTGGGGATATTTAGTGAAATACCTAATTCTCTATTTGAGAAATTACAGGTGCTAAAACTATTCTGAAATCTTTCCCTTTTCCAAATGAGAACAGATGTATAGCCAAGGAACAACTGACATGGGAGAAAAATAAATGAAACCAGGTGTGATGCAGATCGATGTAAACACAGCTGCAAGGATATGTTTCTGGAGATAAATTTTTGGGAAAGCTGAAAAAGCATACCAGTATAGGAAAAAGATTGACAAATGTTTCATGAAGTAATTGCGTAACCTGTAGTAGAATCTTTGGATGGGAATGATTACTGAAATATAAATCCAGTCAATATCCCCTGACTCAAGCCAGGACATTACAAAGACCTCCAAAGGAGGTCTAACAGTAACCAATCCAATATTCTTTTGAGAAAACGGGAATTTCTGACTTAAATCCTTAGCATATAGATTAAGCTCCTTTCCTGTTCTGTCTTCTTAGAAAAAAAAAAAAAAAAAAGAGTAGCTAGACCTCTCCCATTCTATGCAATCCATGATACACTTGAAATAACCTTGAATCACTTACATTCATATACAGCTTTAGGTTTTAAAGTTTCTTTACTTCTACTCCGAAAAAATCAGTTTGGAGCATAGAGGAGGAAAAGGGAAAAGAATAAACATTTATAAAGTGCTTACTGTGTGCCAATAAGCCTGCTAAACACATTTTTCAAATATTATTATCTCATTTAGTTCTTACAACAACCTTTTAATTATCCCTATTATTATTTCCTTATTTTAAAAACAAAGAAACTCAGAGAAATATTAAATTACTTGCCCTAAGCCATGAACTTATTAAATAAGTATCAGAGGCTGAATTTGGGCTTAGGTCTTCATGATTACCAGCTCAACACTCTATATACTTTGCCACCACCTTCTTAATATGTCAGTGTATCCCAAATATTTGTATATATATTCGAGATGCACTGTGAGCTACTCTGAAACCTGACTACAGAATTGCTTAGCTCTTCCTTTGTCTCCAAGGGTCACTGACAATAATATATGCTGCAGATTCAATATAGAGGAACAAAGCAAATACTCAGTAACATTTTCCATCCCTGGGTGAATGGGTTGGGAAGAGTATGCGCAGTATAAAACATTAAGCTATGTTTTTGTATCACCTAATTCTCAGGGCTCATATGAGGAAAAGCAATTAGAAACAAGTATGGTCTAGTGGAAAGAATACCCAAATCTATAATAAGGTTTTAAAGGCATTCTTCCATTTACTACCTAGATATCTTTGAGCAAGCCAAATATTCTATCTGAATCTTATTTTCTTGATCTATAAAATGAGATAGCTAAAAAAGCCAGCTTGGTTACAATTTACATGCCACTGAAACTTCTAGAAATGAGTTCTATTATTATTATATAGATCTGGAAGATGACATTCTTCAATAGAAACAGAATAAAAGTGAAGATAGTGGAAGTTAAGAATAGTTCAAGGCTGAAAGTAAAATCTTCTATATGGTAATGATAATGAACATAGAATTAAAGAGAAGATGATGTCAAGTTGAGCTGTTTTACCAAAGAGAAAAATAGGGAATTTAAATATTTTTAAAATTCATCTCATCAAACTTTGTTTCCCTTGCTCTCTTCCCATTGATAGCCAAAGTCATAGAAAAAAAAGCTTTCTACTTTGATTGACTTTATTTATCCCTTATGTACTTCACATTTATAGTCAAATTTCTGACCCTATCACATAACTAAAAGTGATTCTTTCTACATCACTAATGATCCTTAATTTCCATTACCTATAGGCTTTTGTTATTCCTTATCCTTTTGATTTCTCATCATTATTTGATCCTTTTGATTCACATTTTTCTTTTTGAGTCAGTTTTTCAATGGTTTCTCTTGATATACATTTCTCTTGATTCTCTTCCAAAATCTTAGATTACTCCCCACTAACTTTTGTAGGATCACAATTTGTGGCCAACTTCCCTCTTCTTGACCCTCTCATTTTTGGAGATTTCATCATTTCTCTTGAGATCACATCTTATGTTAAGGTAGCTATCTTCAAATATGCATAAATTCCCTTTATATCTCTCTAGCTATTAGTTTCTATGTCTCTGTCAGATACCTCTCAATGTACAAAATTCTATGGACTTTTCAAACAAACTAATTTCAATTCAAATTAAATCAAATTCAAACAATCCAAACCAAAAAATAATTCATTGTGTTCCTAAACATACATTTGCTCCTAACTTCCATACTTCACTTGACATTCTCACTTTCCATAAAACTGGGTTTACAATTTCAAATTCATTGTTGTTGTTGTTGTTGTTGTTATTGTTTATTAAAGATGTTTATTTTTTTTGATTCATTCATCTTTTATTATTCTTTTGGCAAGCTTCATAATATGAGCAAAACTATATTGCTCATGATAATTAAACACATTCTTTTGCTTTATACAAGTGTTAAACATAATAAAGTGGATAAAATATTTGGACAAAGACATATTCCAGAACTCTGACATATCCCTTTTTGTTCCAAGTTAAAGACAAAGGAAATCCTGTGAAACTCCAATTAGAACAGGTTTTATATCATACAAAACCTAAATTAGCATATGCTGTACTTAATCAACATCTGCCATTATTTAAACTCTGATTTTAGGTTAATACTTAAATGACAGTAAATAAAGTTGAATCAGAATACAAATTCTATAAAAGAAAAAACTCCCAATAGAAATCTTCTTGTTCATGTCTACTTTTTTATAATCCCATGAACAAGACAATATTTAGCTCATGATAAAAATGATAGCTACCAAATGAAAAATTACTTTTAAACCTATGTGGATAACCTACTTTGCCTGTCATACTTCATGATATCAAATTCATATATTATTGTTTAAAAGTTAAGAGATTACTTAAAATGGGTCAAAAGCATTAATACTTGAGAATTCCATTCTTTTGTATATTTTTTAACCCAAAAAGCACTTAATTTAGATCATATAAACTTTAGTTATCTACAAAAAAAGATCTGCATGTTGGGCAAATATACACAAAGCTTTTTAACCTGATATTGATACTGTATTTGTATTTACTCTTCCAAAAAATATACCGAACAAAAGTTATTTGCATTTTTTTTGTAGAGTAAATTACATGCATTTACATATATGAGTTAGGAGCACCATCTAAGTATGGATACTCTTTTGCTGCCCTCTGAGAAACAAGAGACCCATCATTTACACCTAAACATATTGCATATCATACAGCCATGGGTTCTCAACCCATAATTTTACATTTTATCCATACCTAAATTATAACCAATTCTCAAATGCTCCATTAATAGAAAGCTTTACATAGTACAATAAAATATCACAAAAAATTAGGACTTTTTTTTTTAACTCTGGAGACAGAAATGATTAAGAAAAGCAAGCTTAAAAAAAAAGACAAAGTGAAAAGTTTGATGTGAACATGGATGAATTCAGACATTTTGATCATGAGACCTAGTCTCTTCCTTATTTTATACAGAAGGAAAACAGAAACAGATAATATTTCTCTTAAGAAATAAACAGGATAGAATGATGAAATAGCAAGCAAATGTAGGGAAGCTCAATTTTTTTGCAGAAAAAGCAAACCAAACTGAGGAGTTTTGGAGGAAGAAGTTGGGGAGTCAGCTTTGACAACAGCTGGCAATTCAAGGGTAAAGCAATATATAAAGTACATGTATAATCTGAAGTTTTAGATAATCACAAGTATATAGTATTAATTCTAGAGTCTAAATCTTTAAAAATAGCAATAAATATCTAGTGAATTAGGATGTATAAATTTAAAAGCTTATTTGGGAGTGGGGAGGGAGAAGTTCAGTAATTACATACATTTTTTTTTTAAATCAAGTATCATATTTTAGGCATAAACTGTTAGATGTTCTTGACTTTGTCTTACCCACTTATCTTAACCAAGTGATTTGCACCTGTATAAATACTATGAAATCCTTAATTACTCAAACATGCACTAAGCAGTACCTTAATCTTATAAAAATAATATTGTGGAGAAAATTCAAATCATTCTATCAATAATACCCAGGCAATAAGCATTCACTCTTATCTGAAAAAGAGTATTAGAACTCATTATCAGCAAATAATTGCTGAGTATTCACAATTTCAAGAGTTACATTGAAAGACACTAAAAGATTTTTTTTACTTACATTTAAAAATATGACTATTTTAAATTTATACCAATGTAGGTTGTAGGAAATCTATTAAGATACAATAAATAGCAATATTTGAAGGCTTTGCCCTAAACTGTTCTGCCTATGTTGCTTTCACATGATGCAACCAAAACAAGTTTTTAAAATGCCACTAAATAGGGACTAGAGTTTATTTTTTGTGTGTTCAAAATCCATTAATAGCTTTAACAAAAAAAAAAAAAAAAGAAAAAAGAGAGAGAGAAAGAGAGAGAGAGAAGAAGAAGAAGAAGAAGAAGAAGAAGAAGAAGAAGAAGAAGAAGAAGAAGAAGAAGAAGAAGAAGGAGGAGGAGGAGGAGGAGGAGGAGGAGGAGGAGGAGGAGGAGGAGGAGGAGGAGGAGGAGGAGGAGGAGGAGGAGGAGGAGGAGGAGGAGGAGGAGGAGGAGGAGGAAGAGGAAGAAGGAAGAAGGAAGAAGAAAGAGGAAAAAAAATTTAAAAATAAAAGACTGAATTCCTTTGGAACAATCCAGGGTTTGCTATGAATGGCCACATTGGCATGCTGCACAGACCAATAAATAATTGTTACAAATTTTACCAACTAGCTAACATTTTCAGTAGCTGTGTCCATCAGTTGTTTCACAGAATTATAATGTTCTCCTAATCCATACGCATGTCTCATATATACAAATGTTAAAGGCTTGTTTGAATACTCTTTGCCAACTACAATAGGAGGAGAATCTGCTTGTATTACTTCTATTGGTGTTGGCAAAATATGAGACAGAGCCCTTAGCTCAAGCTGACCTCCCCAAGCAGCTGTGTTTACAATATCATCACAGTACTTTCCAAACTCTTCTGAAGTATATATATATATATATATATATATATATATATATATATATATATATATATATATATATATATATATATATCCTGTATTAGGATTCGTTAAGAATGGCAGGAAGTCTTCTACATGGTTTTGCATATATTCAGCAGTTTGACTTCTTAAGGTAGCTACAGTCAGGGGGCAATCCTGTTCCTTCAGCTGGTCTTCAATAGCTCGGTACATACAATGGACATATGATGGAATCTGTTTAATCTCTAAATGCCTAGCTGCCAAAATTCGTGCAAGTTTTTGATTTTCTAGATGTCTGGCTCCAGATAAGTTTTCAATTTCAGCTTCTGCTATCCTTTCTTCTCTTTCCTTCTCCAACGCGGCTTTTTTCTCCCGCCTCTTCTGTGCTTTTGATATCCGAGGCTGTTGATTCTCAATATCCAAACTTGAAATGTTAACAACAACAGAGTCTATCTTATTCTTTGCATGTGAAGTCAGCTTCAAATGCTCCAGTTCTTCTTTGTGTCTCTGCTCCATTTCTCCTTCCAATTTAGCAACATCCTCAATCAATTGTTTCCTCCTCTTTTTGTCATTCTTGGGAACAGCATTTTTCATACTTTGAATTTTGGCCTGCAGCTCCTTCTTCTCCTTCCAATGTCGCTTCAACAACTGTTCTTGCTCTTCTTCCTCCTCTTCTTTGGGGAGCTCCTCTGTATAGATCGCCTCCATGACGACCGTGAGGCGTGGCAGACAAAACTGTTTATTTTTAAAACATATGCATCGATAATTTTTCAACATTAACCCTTGCAAAATCATGTCTTCCATTTCTTCTCCCTTCCCTCCTCTTTCCCTGAATGGAAAATGCAATATATGTTAAACATTTTAATAATCCTTTGGGCATATGTCCAAATTGCTCTTTAGAAGGGCTGCATCACTTCACAACTTCACCAACAATTTATTAGTGTCCTACTTTTCCCACATTTCCTCCAACATTTATTATTATCTTTTCTGTCATCTTAGCCAAACTAAGAGATGTGTAGTGCTACTTCAGAGTTATCTTAATTTGCATTCCTCTGATCAATACTGATTTAGAGAGCATTTTCATATGGCTAGAAATAGTTTAATTTCATCTGAAAATTGTCTATTCATGTGCTTTGACTATTTATCAACTGGAGCATAGCTAGAATTCTTATAAATTTGGGTCAGTTTTCTATGTTTTAGAAATAAGGTCTTTATCACAACTTTTGATTGTAAATTTTTTTCCCAGGCTATTGCTTTTCTTCTAATCTTGTCTGCATTAATTTTGTCTGTGCAAAAACTTTTTAACTCAATATAATCAAAATTATCTATTTTGTGTTCAATAATCAACTCCAGTTCTTATTTGACCACAAAATCCTTCCTTCTCCATAGATCTGAGAGGTAAACTATTCTTTGTTATTATTCTAATTGACTTATAATATCTTTTTTATTTCTAAATCACAACTCATTTCAACCTTATCTTGGTATAGTGTTAAGTGTGGGTCCATGCTTAGTTCCTGCCATATGTGATTCTTCCAACAGTTTTTGTTAGTGTGTTTTTATTCCAAAAGCTGAGATCTTTGGGTTTGTCAAACACTAGATTGAGATAATCATTGAGTGTTTTGTCCTGTGAACCTAACCTATTCAACCAATTGCCTGTTAGCCAATACCAAATGGTTTTGATGACTGCTGTTTATAATATAGTTTTAGGGCTCACACAGCTAGACCACCTTCATTTGTATTTCTTTCATTAATTCCCTTGAAATTCTTGAGCTTTAGTTCCTCCAGATGAACTTGTTATTATTTTTCTAGATCTGTAGAATAATTTGTTAGTTTGATTGGTTTGGCACTGAATAAGTAGATTAATTTAGGTAGTATTGTCATTTTTATTATGTTGGCTTGGCCTACCCATGGGCATTTGATATTTTTCCAATTGATTAAAAATCTGACTTTATTTGTGTGGAAAGTGTTTTGCAGTTGTGTTCATATAGTTCCTGGCTTTGACTTGGCAGGGAGACTCCCTAATATTTTATATTAATGAAAATTACTTTAAAATAGAATTTCAATTTATATCTCTTGATATTGGACTTTGTTGGTAATATATAAAAATGCAGATGGTTTATGTGGATTTATTTTGAATCCTGCAACATTGATAAAGTTGTGAATTGTTTCTAGTAGTTTTTCTAGTTGATTCTCTACCATTCTCTAAGTATAACAACAAATCTTCTGCAAAAAGTGATAATTTGGTTTCCTCATTATCTAATTCCTTTTCTCTTTTTCTTCTCTTATTGAGCATTTGTCCTGTCAATTGTCTTATTGACAATTTCTAATTCAATACTTAATAATATGGTGATAATGGGCAACCTTGTTTCACCCCTTTTCTTATTGGGAATGGCTTTATTTTGTCCCCATTATATATGATACTTGATGATGATTTTAAATAGATGCTAGTGATCATTTTAAAGAATACTCCATTTATTCCTATACTCTTTAGTGTTTTTAATAGAAATGGGTGTTGGATTTTATCAAATGCTTTTTCTGCTTCTATAGAGTAAGTCATATGATTTTTATTGGTTTGATTATTGATATAGTCAATTATGCTAATAATTTTTCTAATATAGAACCAGCCATGCATTCCCCTAGGTCCCCTTGGTCATTCTCCAATTGATAAATGGTCAAAGGATATGAACAATTTTCAGATGAAGAAATTAAAGTCATTTCTAGTCATATGGAAAGGTGCTCTAAATCACTATTGATCAGAGAAATTCAAATTAAGACAATTATGAGCTGCCACTACATACCTCTCAGATTGTCTAAGATGACAGGAAAAAATAATGATGAATGTTGGAGGGGATATGGGAGAAGTGGGACACTAATATATTATTGGTGGAACTATGAATGGATCCAGACATTCTGCAGAGTAATTTGGAACTATGCTCAAAAAGTTATCAAATTGTGCATATCCTTTGATCCAGTAGTGTTTCTACTGGAATTATATCCCAAAGAGATCTTAAAGGAGGGAAAGAGAGCCACATGCTCAAAAATGTGTGTAGCAGCTCTTTTGTAGTGGCTAGAAACTGGAAACTGATTGGATGCCCATAGATTGGAGAACGGCCGAATATGTTCTGGCATATGAATGTTTTGGAATATTATTGTTCTATAAGAAATGATCAGGAGGATTATTTTAGAGAGGCCTGGAGAGACATACGTGAACTGATGCAAAGTGAAATGAGTAGAGCCAGGAGATCATTGTACGTGGTAACAAGACTATACAATGATCCATTCTGATGAATGTGGCTCTTTGCAACATTGAGATGATTGAGGCTAGTTCCAATGATCTTGTGATGAAGAGAGCCATTTACACCCAGAAAGAGGACTGTGGGAACTGATTGTGTATCACATCATAGCATTTTCATTCTTTTTTTGTTGTTTTCTTGCATTTTGTTTTCTTTTTCATTTTTTTCTTTTTGATCTGACTTTTCTTGCAAAGTAAGGATATTGTATAAAAATATATACATATATTGTATTTAATATATATTTCAATATGTTTGACATGTTTTGGTTTATTTGACATTTAGCAGAGGGGGTAGAGGGAAGGAGAGGACAATTTGGAACACAAGATTTTACATGGGTTAATGTTGAAAAATTATCTTTGAATAGATTTTGAAAATAAAAAAAAAAAAGCTTAATAAAAAATCCTTCCTAGGGATGACTTTCTGTAATCTCATTCCTAATATTGCATTTAAAATTTTTGTATCAATATTCATTAAGGAAATTGGTCTATAATTTTCTTTTCCTGTTTTCCCTCTATCTGGTCTACATATCAGCACCATATTTGTGTCTTAAAAGGAATTTGGTAAACCTCCTTCTTTCTCTATTTTTTCAATAATTTGCATAGTATTGGAATTAATTGTTTTTTAAATGTTTGGTAGAATTCACATGTAAATTCATCTGTCATTGGAGATTTGCTTAGGAAGCTGAAGGAGCTGATTAATACCTTGTTCTAATTCTTTTTTTAAAATGGGACTTTTAAGTAATTTATTTATCTTCTTTTAATCTGGGCAATCTTAATTTTTATGGTTATTCCTCCATTTCACTTAGATTAGCAAATTTATTAATATATAGTTGGGCAAAATAATTCCTAATTACTGCTCTAATTTTCTCTTCTTTGGTGGAAAGTTCTCCCTTTTCATTTTTGAGACTAACAATTGGATTTTCTTCTTTGCTTTTTTCTAATCAGATAAACTATTTTGCTTTTTTCATAAAACCAACTCTTAGTTTTATTTGTTAATTCAATAGTTCTTATTTTGAATTCTATTAATATCCCCTTTTACTTTCAGAATTTCAAATTTGGTATTTAATTGGGGGTTTTTAATTTGTTCTTTTTCTAAGTTTTTTAATTGTGAGCCCAATTCATTGATCTTCTCTTTTTCTATTTTATGAAAGTGAGCATCTAGAGATATAAAATTTCCCTTAATAATTACTTTGGCTGCATTCCATAAATCCCATAAATTTTGTTGTTTCATTGTTTTCATTTTCTTGATTGAAATTATTGATTGTGTCTATGGCTTGTTGTTTCACCCACTCATTCATTAGGATTAGATTATTTAGTTTCCAATTAATTTTTGGTCTAATTTCCCCTGGCCTTTTATTGAAAGTAATTTTTATTGCATCATGTTCTGGGAAAAATGCATTTACTATTTCTGTCTTTCTGTATTTGATGTTGATTATGCCCTAATACATGCTCAGTTTTTGTATAAGTTCCATGTAGTGCCAAGAAAGAAGTATATTTATTTTTGTCTTCATTCTATCCAAATGTCTATCATCTCTAACTTTTCTAGGATTCTATTTACCTCCTTATCTTCTTTCTTAATTTTTTTATTTATCTAGTTCTGAAAGAACAAGGTTGAGATCCCCTACTTCTATCATTCTTCTGTCTAATTCTTCTTGCAGCTCTCTTCTCTTCTCTTCTAGGAATGTGGATGCTATATCACTTGGTGCATATATGTTTAGTAGTAATATCACTTCATTATTTAAGTAGGATGCAGTTTGCTTCAAATTCATTGTTGATTCTATTGTATGATATTCCCCATATCCCAACAACTGTCTACTATTGACAATACATTTTATTTATCACTTTCTTGCTAATCATACAGATACTATTACAGTATTCTTCTTGGCTAGATTTCTAAGTGTGCTATCTGAATCTGTACACCACATAACTGCTAACCAGCAATTCTAAAATATAGGATTGACTATTTCACTTCTCTGCTAAAAATTATATTAGCTTCTAAATGTCTCTTGGATAAAAATTTAAAAATAAAATAAACTGCTTTGTTTAGAATTTAAAGTTTTCCCTCTAGTAGCTTCAACTCTTTTTGACTTATTGCACATTACTTGCCTCCATGCACCATGTTGCAGCCAAACTAACCTCTTCAGTATTATATTCTCTGAGTCCTTTTCTTCCTACAGAAATTTTGTGTCTTAATATTCATTTACTGGAATCTCTAGCTTCCCTCAAGACTCAGCTAATTCTTCCTTTTAAAAAAAGATCTTATTCCCCACAGTGTTCTATTTCCCCCAAATAATTCACTATATTATTTTGTATTTCTTTAGAATGTATTTTGCATTTACTTTCCATATACATGTGGTTTTTCTCCAGTAGTATATAAACACTTTTGTTCTTAGTGACTATTTCATTTTTGCCTTTTTGTCCCAAGTATCTGGCAGTATCTTCTATAAGTAGCACTTAATATATGCTTAATTATTTTAAGGTTATATTAAAATATTGATTCCTCCAAGCCCATTCAATAAATTTTAGTAGCTCCATATTAATTCCATGGTCACTCTAAAATCCTCTGTTTGGTTTTTAAAGCCTTTAGTTATCTTTTCCTGTCTTTTACACCTTCTTATACTTTTCTCCCTGTAACATACTTTGTGATTCAGGTGGTCAGTCTGCCAATAAGCACTTATAAGGTGATACAGTAGTTAGATAGCCCAGGAAGACTCATATTATAAGTTCAAATTTGACCTCAGATACTTACTAGTTGTCTTCTTCATTTATGTATCCTGCCTTCTCTGGCTTAATTAGAGTAAAATCTCATTTCTACAAGAAACTTTCTCCAGGTGGAATGGAATACCTTGGTAGATATTAGATGATCCCTTCCATTTTATGTCTTTCCATTCAGTAAAATCTGGATAAGCATTTATTAGAGGTTGTAGAGAGATTTTTTTTCAAGGCACAAATTATACTGGATGGATATTTATGTGCCTTCTAAGTCTGAATTGCATTATGTGGTCAGTTATATTCATCTTTCTGTCAACCACTAGTAAAATTAGTATCACTCACCCATGATAAGAATTAACCTGCAGATTACTATAACTTGTCTTTTTAATTGGAGTGGATAGATAGAAAATAATGCTAATTGATCAATATGACAAGAAGAAAATAAAGTGTAAGTTCCCTTTAGACTCTATTTACACTCTATTATGTCCTCTCTGCTTGATGCTCACCCAGAGATTTCTCATAATTTTTAAAAAGATTATCTTGACCCTGATTAATATCAGAGTCAATGGTGTTGATCATCAGGACCACGACTTTGAAGCCAATAATAATAATAATAAAAGTTTATTGACTTATATTCCCACTTTTAACCTATGTCAGACATTAAATATTATATTCTCTTCTATAACTCTGTCTTATGCCCATATTGGTAAAATTAAATGAAGTCCAGTAGGTCATGATAAGTTTGTTGTTCTCTGCCCTGGTCTAACCACATTTGGAGAATTATATTTGTTTTGGGGAAACATACAGGATTTTAGGAAAGACAATGGCAAGGGAGAGTGCATGAAAATTTAAAAAAATAAGTATGATTAGACCTCAGCTTTAATGCTGAGGCCTTGTTGAGTTTATTTCTACTTCCAGGGCTTGGGGATATATTAGCTTAAAGGGTTACCTAAATCAATAGTTAAACAATTAGGGACCACACTTGAATCCAGACATATCTAACTCCAAGCCTAGACCTCAGTCTACAATGCCAAATCACTTCTCATTTTGTGAAAAGTTTATTTCTAATGAATTCTTTTTGTTTGTTTTTTGTTTTTCTCTTTTTCTGGGGTTAAGTGACTAGCCCACACAGCTAGGAAGTGCTAAGTGTCTGAGAACAGATTTGAACTCGGGTGCTCCTGAATTCAGGGCTGGTACTGTATCCACTGCGCCACCTAGCTGCCCCTAATGAATTCTTTAAAAAAGCAATGAAACAAAGGCAAACTAAAAAGAAATATTTTGCTAGTGATTTTCAAAAGAATTGCTTAGGCCCAGATTAACCTTTGTTCAGTCATTTGGCCTATGTAGGGACTTTCAGTAATTAAGGAAAAAATATGAAGATAAAGAATTTTGATAATCTGATATTTGAGAACAGGAAGCAAATAAATATATTGTTGATGCATATTTTGAAAACCAAGTTAAATATTTGAGAAAGAAATAATTCATAAAAAAGGTGCCATTATGTTAATGATTTTGATATCTGAGGATCCACTGCTTCTAGATTATGAATAAATACATGCATACAAAGGTATCAACCTTTTGTGCAATTGGTATACCAATAGCATTTTTCCTAATTCAAATCATGAATAGCATTTAAATCTGAAATGGTTTCTATCAGACTTTATTGTATCCACATTGCCTTTTGATTTTTATTGGGAACACTTGTTAGAATACCTCTATAAAGATGGAGGTGGTAGGGTTACAGCTGCTATGAATATTAAGCAAGTGCTTGAGAGTATAGATATGAGTAGATTATGGTCTGATTGATGGGCCATGAAAGCCTCCCTATTTTTCTTTGAGTTTAATTACAGTCTCTTTGGTTGCCCTGATTACTTGGAAATCATTTTCATGGAGTGGCTCTGTGGAGTACATGGTACCATTACTATGGAAATGTTTCCACTTTTTCTTTTTCATATCACAAATAATTAATAGTTTGAACTGCAATTTATTCAATGTGTTTATAAACTAGATTTCTTTGTGTATGTTCCTGCTTTATACACATATATGTACATGCAAAATTCCGGTTTATTTTCTTTCTGATGACCAAAGCTTCATTAATTCAGAGTGTTTGTTATATGAAAATAGTCTCAATTGAATCATATCTTATCTTTTCTGTTAGTTTTGTTTTTATTCTGAGTTATAAATTTCTATTACAGACATTTTTCGTTGTTTCTGGAAACATCTTTGGTGTATTAAAAAGACAACTAAATTTGAAAGCACCAAATCCAAGTTCACTTATTAATTCTGTGACCTTAAGCAAATTGTTTCCCATCTTATAGCCTCATATTCTCTATCTGTAAAACAGAGATAATGTTAGTTGGAACTACTTAACATGCAAGATGATTCACAAGAGGGAACATTGGTTTGATAGTCACAGTACCTGAATCATAAATTGATTTCTGAAGCTTACCATCTATATGACCTTGTACAACTAAATTAACAATCTCTATACCATCATTTCCTATTTTGTAAAATAAGGAGATTAGACTAGATAATATTTAAGGTAACTTTTTACTCAATCTAGAATATTATGATACAATAATTCTGAGTAGCAATTCAGATAATGAATATGAAGGTAATGTGTACATATGTTGACTATCAATAGTAGTAATAAGAAAATGGAAATGAGAGTTTCATGTATCAAGAAACAACAAATAAATGGTTATGCAGAAAGAAGAGAAATAATTGCATCAATGACCTTAAATTATATTCTGCTATTTTTCTAATTTTCTATCATATAAATATCACAGTTTGAACAGAGAAAATATTTGTGTACCCTGTCTGTATACAAGCAATTTCAAATATAAAGATTCATAAATAAATATAAATACAATATTTAATATATCTTTGGGGTTCAACACCCAATGATGAGATTGCTGTAGGCATCACATGTTTGGGTTCAGTTATATGAAAATCATTCTGTTTGACAAAGGAAATTTATTGAAGAGAAGGATTGTATACAAATTGAAAAAGATACAATAGACACACAGGAATGAAAATATGAAATAGAGGGGGCAGCTAGGTGGCACAGTGGATAGAGCACCAGCCCTGAATTCAGGAGGACCTGAGTTCAAATCTGATCTCAGACACTTAACACTTCTTAGCTGTGTGACCCTGGGCAAGTCACTTAACCCCAGCCTCAGGGGGAAAAAAATGAAATAGAGTTGGGAGGGCAGATAGGTAAGAAGGAAAGGAATTTTAACAACTAATAATGGAAAACCAAGTTCCCTAATGGAACTCACAATTATCCAGAAGAAAGGATATGCCCTTAACTGACAGGCTAAATCCATAGAGAAGTTCATCACCCTAAAATAATTAGTTAGAAAGAGAAAGATACAAAGGTATGGTAAGAGAATGAGAGGAAAAGATACCACAGGGAGAGGGGAGGAGAAAGACATTACCAGACAGAAACTGTAACTGTCTTAACCGAAGAGGGATTCAGCAAAGATGGCATGAGCCATTCACAAATTTTAAAAGAAAATTTAACCTCAAGGGTTTGACATAATTTGGATTTCTGACTGGACACAGAAAGGTGGGGGTACATAGGACTTCCACAGAGGGTGAAATTACAAGGTTAAAGTGATATACATTAGTGCCCTTCCCTGTTTGCCTCTTGAAGTAATTTTATCAATACTTCAGGTTTCTCCCCACCTAGTAACACAGAACTCATTATATACTCCAATGTCTATGAAAGTGGAAGTGAAAAACAAAGCAGGGGCTATATACTGAGGTAGTAGGGAGATTTCAAGAAGTCAATAAGTAAGTCCAAAAAAAGTGATATGAAAAGAAAGAATAACATGGTCAGATGGAAAATTTTAGACTTCAGAATCTTGACCCTGGTGATTTTTATATACTGGTGAGGTCTAAGGTATGACACTCCCACAGTATTCTTTCAATTCAGGGAAAACAATAGGGTGAAATACAAAGAAGATAATGGCTACCATGGGTGTTGATGAATTGAAAAAAATAGGGTGTTATAAGGTTAGCCAGTATGAATAATGAAATAACCATGGATTATATTGAAAAGAAAGGGTTGGGGAGGACAAGAATAATGTATTCTGCATGCTTAAATCCTCATATACCCTAGAGATTAGTAGGTGTCAGAAATATTCTGAAGAAAGGTACAATTAGATAGTGTGACTTCAAATGATAGAGTTTTTGAATGGTAATTTTGTAGCAAAAGCAGTAATGAGAAGGAGAGGATATGTTAACTCCCTATCCTGGCCCCGTGAATGGTAGCAGAAAAAAGGAACATCCAATATTAAAGGGAATTTTAAGCACATTTCATTTTGAAAGACATCTAATTTTCATTTTGTGCCTATACTAGGAGTGTGACAAGAAAAATTCAATGGGCATAAAAGAAATGGGAAAATATATACCAGTTAAGGACAAACACTCAGGCTTCTACAATAGTGGATGCACAATTTCATTCTTAGAGTAAAATACAGTCATTAAATGACTGACCATGGGAACAACAACGAAGTTTTGGTGTTGCTATCATAGTTTTTAGAAAGCTTAAACTAATAGCAGTATGTAAAAATGACAAATATAGTAAAGCCTTGTGTCAGAAATACTGCTGAAATAATCTATGTGTGAAGTGAAGGTAGAGACAATGGGAATAGGGCAAGATATTATTGGTTATTATAAATATGTCTATATTTCTGGAAATATGAGATATATGTCTAAGATAGTGTCTAAGATAATTGTAACATTATGTATAAAGGCTGCAAAAGGAGAATGACTCACAAATTTTCAAGATTAAGATTACAAAATCTGTCTTGAAAGGATCCTCAAAGAACTAGTTCAATCCCTCATGAAAAAGAAACTCTGTTACAAAAAATATTTGACAAGTAGTACTTTAGTCAGGATAAATCCACTCTCTCTCAGGGCAACTCATTCCATTCTTATATAGCTCTTGATGATGAGAAAGTTTTCCTATCATGAAGTCAAAATTTCTTAAGTCTGGCTCTCTGGCCAAATAGAATCAGTTTAATACATTTCTATATGACAACTTTAAAAATAATGTAAAGAGAACAAAAATAAAATTGTGTGACCTTGAATGCAATGAAATTCCTTTAAAGCATGGTTGGATGTTTGGGGGAATTGTACATATTAAAACTAATATTTACAACCAGAGCTTGGCAAGAAGAAACACTGGAGCTAGTGGTATGAGATTGTGTAGAGGTGATACTATATGATGTAGAAGATGTTAATCCATATTAATTGACTACAGAAGCAATTTTACCTTTGCAGAGAAGTTGACAATAACATGAAATTTGTGAAGGTACTTGCAAAAAATCAGGGAGATATGAGTGGAAAAAAATATGAATTGTACAACATAAAAATGATAGTCCATAAGTAGAATCAGAAGGAAGGTTGATGGAGACATAAAGAATGCAAAAAACAAGACAAATATGTCTATTAAAAGGAGCGAATGGGGATAGTAATTTGTGCAAGCCAAAAGAGTTTTAAAATATTGTTAGTAAATAATCTTATCTTCAACATGTTTAACAATTCAAATATAATCTATGTGAAACAATAAAATGTTTGTGTTTCTAAACAAAAAAAAAAAAAAATGATACTCCAAACACTTTAAGAAAATGTAAAATTCATCCCAGAATTTATCCCATGTATTTTAAAAATAATGAGTTTTATAAATATTTTTATTGATTTTTATGACTATTGGTGAAGTAGAAGAATACTGGATTTAGAATCATATGGGCTGGATTCAAATGGTGTACATAAGTTTGAATATGCCACCTTAATTCTTGGACCTCAGAATCCTTTCCTGGAATAGAATTCAAGACAAAGATCTTGTGTCACTAAATTTGTCAAATATTAAATAGATACTTAATCTTGTGTCTCTAAGGCACTATATGCCTCTGTGACCAGTATAGATAAGTGAGCACCTGGCCTCCTAGCAGGTCCTGAGAAACATTAATGGAGATTAGTTTTCTAAATTTGGCCTGTTGATACTGACATGGAAGATCAGACTGGATAAAAGTCTTCCTTACAATCTTGCCTATTTAAAGCCAGCTGACAGATATTGGCTCCTCTATTAAATGTCTATAAGAAAATAGATAGATTGATGGATAGATACATATTTAGATAGATAGATATTAAAATTTTTACTATAAAATATTACAGAAAGATGTTGGCTAAAGTAGGGAAAATGGCTGTTCAGCATTTTCTTTTACATTTTACAGGATTTATTTTCTCTTCCTACCAATTTCCCCCTTTCTTGATGTGGAGATTAGAGAGCAGATAATGTTAGGCTTGTTGAAATACATAGTATGTGAAAGAAACATGAAACATCTGAAAAATCAAGTAGGAGATTACATTAAATGTAATACTAACTTTGTGTTTCATCTGGAGGTAATAAGGAACTATTAATGATTTAGAGTAGTGGAGTGATATGAATAGACCTATTTCATTAAATTTTGATTTTAAAGTTATATGGGTTGAAGAAGATGACACTTGTATTAGTCCAGCCTTAGATATGATAACTGATTTGAAAGTTCAAAGGTTCTTTTTCAGAAATTATGCTTTTGTTGTAGAATCAGATGGAACTTTGGTACAATATTCTTTACTACAAAAGAACCTGGATATAGCTATGTATAGCTACATAAGATGTAGTAAAACCTCCTTGAATTTCCAAAACTATCATGTCTCAGACTCATTTATTCCCCTTATATAACCAAAGAAGATAGTAGGCAACTCAAAAGCATGACTATAATTTAAAAATATACAGAGGAACACTAAGTCTTTTAGATTAGTATTGTTTTATGGACACATAGTTATTATGGACTTCTTTTGTTCTTAAATGATCTCTGACATTTACCTCTTGGAGTGTTATATTAAAATCTGGAAAGAAAAAAAATGAGGCATTAAAACCATTTCTTTTTTTATTAATTTTATAATTATAAATTTTTGAGAGTACATATGCATTAGTAATATTTTTACAACATTATCCCTTCTATTCATTTTTCCAAACTTTCCCCTCCCTCCACTTCCTCCCCTAGATGACAGGTAATCACATATATATTAAATGTGTTACAGTATAACCTAAATACAATATATGTGTGTAAAACCAATTTTCTTGTTACACGGTAAGAATTGGATTCTGAAGGTATAAGTAACCTGGATAGAAAGACAATAGTACAAATAGCTTACATTCAATTCCCAGTGTTTCTTCTCTGGGTGTAGCTGTTTCTGACCATCATTGATTAACTGGAAGTGAATTAGAGCTTCTTTATGTTGAAGATATCCACTTCAATCAGAATATTTATTCATACAGTATTGTTGAAGTGTATAGTGATCTCCTGGTTCTGCTCATTTCACTCAGCATCAGTTCATGTAAGTCTCTCCAAGCCTCTCTGTATTTATCCTGCTGGTCATTTCTCACAGAGCAATAATATGCCACAACATTCATATACAATGATTTAACCAGCCATTCTCCAATTGATGGGCATCCATTCATTTTCCAGTTTCTAGACACTTCAGAAAGAGCTGCCACAAACATTTTGGCACATACAGGTCCCTTTACCTTCTTTAGTATTTCTTTGGGATACAAATTTCCATAAGTGTGGGTCCATGCCTAGTTTCTACCATACTAATTTCCAGTTTTCCCAGCAGTTTTTGTCAAATAATGAATTCTTATCCCAAAAGTTGGGGTCTTTGTGAATAAATATAGCAATCTAGTGTTTGACAAACCCAATCTTATCCTGTGAACCTAACTTATTACACTTATCAACTAGTCTATTTCTTAGCCAATACCAAATGGTTTTGGTGACTGCTGCTTTATAATATAGTTTTAGATCAAGTACAGCTAGGCCACCTTCATTTATTTTTTTTCATTACTTCCCTTGAAATTCTCGACCTTTTGTTCTTTCATATGAATTTTGTTATTTTTTTCCTATTTTTTATTAATTTTTATAATTATATTTTTGACAGTATATATGCATGGGTAATTTTTTTTATAACATTATCCCTTGTATTCATTTTTCCAAATTTCCCCCTCCCTCCCTCCACTTCCTCTCCTAGATGACAGGCAATCCCATACATTTTACATGTGTTACAGTATAAGCTAGATACAATATATATGTGTAAATACAATTTTCTTGTTGCACGTTAAGTATTGGATTCTGAAGGTCTAAGTAACCTGGGTAGATAGACAGTAGTGCTAACAGTTTACATTCATTTCCCAGTGTTCCTTCTCTGGGTGTAGTTGTTTCTGTCCATCATTGATCAACTGGAAGTGAGTTGGATCTTCTTTATGTTGAAGATATCCACTTCCATCAGAATATGTCCTCATACAGTGTTGTTGTTGAAGTGTATAGTGATCTTCTGGTTCTGCTCATTTCACTCAGCATCAGTTCATGTCATTCTCTTCAAACCTTTTTGAATTCATCCTGCTGGTCATTTCTTACAAAGCAATAATATTCCATAACCTTCATATACCATAATTTACCCAACCATTCTCCAATTGATGGGCATCCATTCATTTTCCAGTTTCTAGACACTACAAAAAGGGCTGCCACAAACATTTTGGCACATACAGGTCCCTTTCTACTCTTTAGTATTTCTTTGGGATATAATCCCAATAACAGCAATGCTGGGTCAAAGGGTATGCACAGTTTGACAACTTTTTGGGCATAGCTCCAAATTGCTCTCCAGAAAGGCTGGATTCTTTCACAACTCCACCAACAATGTATTAGTGTCCCAGTTTTCCCACATCCCCTCCAACATTCATCATTATTTGTTCCTGTCATCTTAGCCAATCTGACAGGTGTGTAGGGGTATCTCAGAGTTGTCTTAATTTGCATTTCTCTGATCAGTAGTTATTTGGAACACTCTTTCATATGAGTGGATAGAGTTTCAATTTCATCATCTGAGAATTGTGTGTTCATATCCTTTGACCATTTATCAATTGGAGAATGGCTTGATTTCTTATAAATTAGAGTCAGTTCTCTATATATTTTGGAAATGAGACCTTTGTCAGAACCTTTACTTTTAAAAATATTTTCCCAATTTGTTACTTCCCTTCTAATCTTATTTGCATTAGTTTTGTTTGTACAAAAGCTTTTTAATTTGATGTAATCACAATTTTCTATTTTGTGATTAATAATCTTTAGTTCTCCTTTGGTCACAAATTCCTTCCTCCTCCACAAGTCTGAGAGGTAAATTATCCTATGTTCCTCTATTTATAATCTCGTTCTTTATGCCTAAATCATGGACCCATTTTGATCTTATCTTAGTATGTGGTGTTAAATGTGGGTCCATGCCTAGTTTCTGCCATACTAATTTCCAGTTTTCCCAGCAGTTTTTGTTAAGTAATGAATTCTTATCCCAAAAGTTGGGGTCTTTGGGTTTGTCAAACACTAGATTGCTATATTTATTCACAAACTTATCCTGTGAACCTAACTTATTCCACTGATCAACTAGTCTATTTCTTAGCCAATACCAAATGGTTTTGGTGACTGCTTCTTTATAATATAGTTTTAGATCAGGCACAGCTAGACCACCTTCATTTGATTTTTTCTTAGGGAGTTGATTAACAGCTTGTTCTATTTCCTTTTCTGAAATGGGACTATTTAAACAATTTACTTCCTCCTCTGTTAATCTGGGAAGCCTATATTTTTGGAGGTAGTCACCCATTTCACTTAGGTTATCAAATATATTGGCATATAGTTGGGCAAAGTAACTCATTATTTCTCTAATTTCCTCTTCATTGGTGGAAAGTTATCCCTTTTCATTTTTAAGACTAATGCTTTGATTTTCCTCTCTCCTTTTTCTAATCAGATTTACCAGAGGTTTATCTATTTTATTGGGTTTTTTTTCATAAAATCAACTCTTAGTTTTATTTATTAGTTCAATATTTTTTTTTACTTTCAATATTAATTTCTCTTTTTAATTTTAGAATTTTAAGTCTAGCATTTGATTGGGGGTTTTTAATTTGGTCTTTTTCTAGCTCTTTAATTTGCAAGCCCAGTTCATTGATCTTCTCTTTCTCTATTTTATTCAAGTAAAACTCTGAAGACATAAAATTTCCCCTCATTACCACTTTAGCTGCATCCCACAAATTTTGGTATGATGTCTCATCGTTGTCATTATCTTGAGTGAAATTATTGTGTCTATAATTTGCTGTTTCACCCAATCATTCTTTAAGATGAGATTATTTAGTTTCCAATTATTTTTTGGTCTATTTACCCCTAACTTTTTTGTTGAATGTAGTTTTTATTGCATCGTTATCTGAAAACAAAGCATTTACTATTTCTCCCTTCCTGCATTTAATTTTGAAGTCTTTATGTCAAAATATGTGGTCAGTTTTTGCATAGGTCCCATGAACTAGTGAGAAGAAAGTATATCTTTTCTGTCACCAGTCAGTTTTCTCCAAAGATCTATCATACCTAAATTTTCTAATATTCTATTTATCTGCTTAATTTCTTTCTTAATTGTTTTGTGGTTTGATTTATCTAATTCTGAGAGTACAAGGTTGTGATCTCCCACTATTATAGTTTTGTTGTCTATTTCTTCTTGCAACTCTCTTAAATTCTCCTTTAGGAAGTTAGATGCTATATCACTTGGTGCATATATGTTTAGTATTGATATTTTTTATAGTGGGCCATTGCTCTTTCAAAGCAACTGTGACTAGGATATACACATGCCCCTAAATTTAGAATTTCCTAAATCTTATGATTATCTTCACTTTTCCCCAGGTGGGCTGACTTTGGGATTTCCTTAAATCTGGGGAAGCTTGAGAATATTAAATTGGGTGAAACTTTGAGTCATGTCTTAAACTTGGATAGTGCAGAAGAGCCCTAGCTACAACAATCCAGATATTCCAGAATGGTTTTACTCTGCAGGTTTTCTTATTCACTGTCTTATCAGTCCTATGTTTCACATGTCATATCCAAAGTTCTTTCAAAGAAATTGTCTTTACTCTCCCTCTTGCCTCTAAATATTGATTTTCCCTGGAGCTTTAGGTACCCATGGCCATTGGTTTAATTATTGGGATCCAACACAGATCCAACAATTTGATAAGTTAAAAGTTCTCCCCTATATTCTGCATGTGCAGGAGGTACTAGTTCTCATCTCTGGAAAATAAAGGTCTGGTTTCTATGGCTATCATGAGGAAATAGGTAAATCCAAAGCTCAGGGGAAAGTCCCATGAGGTTCAACTATTATAACACTGTGAAGTTAAGGTGAAATTCCCAAATGAAAATATATCAGCTTCCATACAGGCAAAGAGACCCAAAGTAAGAAAAGAAAAGTCATACAGTTACAATGCACTGGATTCAGAATCAGAGTTCCCATTTAGTGGAGGTCCCCTCCTCTTATGAAATTTGAGGTCTCCTTATTTTCAACTGTCCACTCTGATAAAGGTGGTGCCACAGGTCCTTTTGTTCTGGTGTGGTGTGTCCAGCCTCATTCCTGCGTGCAAATAGCAGTGTCTGAGGTCAGTATCACCTGGTAGGGTTCATCCCAGCAGAGTCAGCTTCTGTTCTTCCAGGAACGGATCAACACCCAATCTCTAACCTGAATTCTATGAACAGGGAAACCTAGAGGAGGAGTCTGAGCTATTAACCCTTTTTGTTGAAGTTCTTGCAAATGTTTTAGCTATGATTTAACATATCTCTTAACAAATAAATCCTTTGTCTCTAAAATAGGCTCCCAGTCTCCCTCATGATAAGCCTGGAAAGGATGACTGTACAATAATTCATAAAGTGAAAGCCCAATATCTCTACGTGGCTTGGTTCGGATTCTAACCAGAACAAGAAGGCGGCATTTAGTCCCAGGTAGTTGGGTCTCTAAAAATAATTTAGTCAGCTGCCATTTTATTTCTTTCTACTTTCCCAGAAGAAGGAGGATGCCAAGGGCTATGGAAATCCCAAGTAATTTCTAAGGTCCCAATCAGATTCTGCAAAGTGGGAAGAAAAATGTGTTCCCTGATCTGAGTCTATCCTCTCTACCATTCCATACTGGGAATAATTTGTTCTAATAAGACCTTACTTACTGTCAAGGCAGTTGCCCGGGCTGAGGGAAATGCCTCCACCCATGAGGTCAGATGGTCCACTATGACCAGCAAGTACTTGAGGCGACCCACTGGTGGCAGCTCAGTGAAGTCCACCTGGATGCTTTGAAATGGTCTGATTCCTGGAGGTCGTCCCCCTTTTGAGATCTGGCATTGAGCAGCCTTGTCAGTCCTTCAACAAATGAGACAGCCATCCACCAGTTGTTGGGCCATAATATATGGGCCGGGGGTAACAAACCTTGTCAGCACAGCATCACACAGGTTTTGGACATCCTATTGACTGCCCTGGTGCAGTTGCTGAAGGACTTGCCTGATACTTGTTTTAGTCAGTACCTCTGCCATCAGGTAAGAGCCATCTTCCTTTCTAGTTCTCAACTGCTCCGAGAGTTAAGACCTTCTCTTTTTCTTTCTGAGTAAAACTGGGAGAGGGTAGACTAGGGGGAAGTACAGGTATCAAAGCCATTATATGAGAAATCTCCTGGTCTCCAGCTCCCTTGGCCTCCTCATCTGCTAATCTATTTCCCCTTGCCTCAAAAGAATTTCCCATCTGATGTTCCTTTACATGTATTACTGCTACATTCCTAGGAGTCAGAATGTTTTCCAATGTCTCTCTGACTAGTGTATGATGGACCAGTTCTTTACCTTTACTAATTACAAACCCTCTTTCCTCCCAAATCCTTCCAAATACATGCACTACACCCCAGACATATTTAGAATCTGTATATATATATATATATATATATATATATATATATATATATATATATATATATATATATATAACCCATTTTTCTTTTTCCCATTTACCATCCTAGAAGAACCATCTATAAACCAATTTACTCCCCTAGCTATTGGAGATTTTTGTAAATCCTCTCTTACTTTTGTTTGAAAATCAATTAACTCTAAACAACAATGTTCCTCCCCAGGGTATGATTCTACTCCAGGTGACAAAAAGGAAGCAGGATTAAGATTATGTATGATCTTGGGTGATTACTAGATCATCTTTTCTAATAGTATTGCCTCATATTTCAACATTCTGGAATCTGTGAGCCATCTCCCAGCCCTCTGATTTAATATTGTTCTAACTTGAATACCCCTTCATTTCATTTTCTCTGCATATTTAATGGGGGATTATTTGAGTGTCAAAAGTTTTTTCCATATAGCCCCCCACCATTATCATGCAAAACTTGAAAAACACATCTAAACACAATAAAGATCTATAGTCAGGAGTCTAGGATTGGGGTTCTAGAGATTGCCATCTTTGTCTCAAAAAGAAAGGCAAAGTGGGAGTGGTCCCAGTACTGTATATCTCACTGACCACTTGCACCGATTACAGACATAAGAGGAAAAATCAGGGGCATTACTTATTTAAGGCAGTTTTACTTCAGGTAGCTGTCTTGATTTTTAACCGTTCCACCTTCAGATGGTGGAGTTTGATGACCTATGCAGACAGTCATACCTGAATTAAAAAAAAAAGTAAATATTAGCTACAGTCTCAAAAGATTTTATCTCCTACAGCAATTATCGTTAATCAAGGCTTCAGTTTAATATAGTTCTTAAGAATCACAGTAAAAGATTTATCCTAGAAAGTTCAGAGATTACACAGCTTATCTTTCATATCTAAATAGATGGTTCTAGGTTTAAACATTACACAGATTATTTTGCCTTCAAAATACTCAATACAAAGAAAAATTCTAAGTCGTATGTTGTCCATACTGTTTCCACATAAAAGAAACTTTCAGATCTTTCAGATTCTGAAAAGGAATAAATTTTTGTAAATAACCCTATCAAATTATCAGATCAGATTAAAATATTCCTTAAACAAGGAGACTATCATGCAAGTAAATAAACATGAAATAATTTGCTTTAGTCAGATGACATCTTAGTAGAAATGAATTGCTTTCAGAAAACTTACAGTTCCAACAAACTCCTTAGAACAGCTATAGACTTGAAAAATAAAAATAAAACATTTAGTTATTAACACCATATAAATGTAGGCTGCTCCTTTAAAGAGTTGAAATAATTAATATCTAAACCAACAAGGAACTGCAGGTATTAAAAATAAACCCACTATACTTAATGGGAGCAGGGGGATTAGATCACCTGACAAGGTCCCTCTCTATGTGATCACCCTCCCCCACACCACCATGCTTCCCTACCCCAACATATCATAGCTCCATTTAAACTATTAATTGCTTTTGCAAATCAATCTTTCTTGTCCCATGTCTTTAAATATATATATATATATATATATATATATATATGTGTGTATATATATATATATGTATATATGTATATGTATATATATATATGTATATATATATGTATATATGTATATATGTATATATATACACATATATACATATATATATATATATATATACATATATACATATATATATATATATATATATATATTTTTTTTTTTTTTTTTTAACTTTACACTTCAAGGTTCGCAAATAACTGAACCAAACTCCATAAAACTTATATATGCCCAACAGAGCTGACAAATACTTAAGGCATAGCTCAGTTACAAATTACCCTATACCTCTAGAAAACAACATACCATCTAAGTAGGAAGATACAACCTCCCCTAAGTAAGCTACCGGCATTTTGTTTTAATAACCTATATTTTAACTTAAAATCACACACACAGCTTTAAATTCCCAATAATAAAAAACTACTTTTGACATCATATTTAAAACAATGAATTTCACTAAATAGCAGTTTCTTTCCCTTGTCCCACGTAGCCCTGCTGCAATCAGGACACGTGGGAGGAAAAGGAAGGAAGCCACCATCTTCATTCCTTCAATCCCACATACTTCCCAGATGTACTGGGATATTGATCCCAAATGGAATCTACTAAAGGGTATATATGGTTAGCTGAGACTACCCCCTGCAGCTGGGAGTTTTCTCCTGACCCAATCCTTCATAGCTGCACCTCATTAATCTCCTCTCCTCTTGAGAGAAGAGAGAATTCAAAATAGACACATTTCTCCTCCTGGCCCTGAAGGCTAATGGAATTAAATCCTCTCCCTTCTCTTCAGGTACACCATTTAATCCTTTTGGCACACCCAGTCTGCAACAAAACAACAATAGCTTATTTTCTTTTTCTTGTTTTTTGTTTTGTTTTGTTTTTGTTTGTTTGTTTGTTTTTTCCCTATATTTTAGCAGTTTGTTCCAATTACTTAATTTATCTCCCAAGGGACTATCTACTGGTATGGTATTTTCTGATATTTTTCTCTTTTCTCTCCGAGAAAGTTGTCTGGGACTGGGCCACACCCACTGAATTTGGATGGAGTTTAAACTCCAAAATGGCCAAACACACTAACCTTCACCATTTAACTCCAGTCACCCAGAAAGGCCTAGCCCATCTCATCCTGTCCAGAGCCCCCTCCAGAATTTAGAATCTCTAACTACACTCAAGGGACTCACAAGAGGCTTACCTCTGGGTTGCTGCACAGCAAATTTCTTGACTGATCTGTCCTCCACCAACCTGTTGCGATTTTACTGTGGAGTTTCTCAACTTCGGGACCATTTTACATTGGCGAGCAAGGAGAAGCCCCTGGACACTGCCCTGCTGCCTAAATCAGGGAAAGGCACCTCCCCACTAGCACACAGGAGTTTACTTACTCACCGAGTAAAGGATCCGGACTAGGCCCCTAACTGTGTGGTACAGAAATGGTGAGGGGTCACCATTTACTATTTTTTTTCTCTCTCTTTTTTTTTCTTTTATTAATTTTATAATTATACATTTTTGACAGTATATATGCATGAGTAATTTTTTTATAACATTATCCCTTGTATTCATTTTTCCAGATTTTCCCCTCCCTCCCTCTACTCCGTCCCCTAGATGACAGGCAATCTCATACATTTTACATGTGTTACAGTATAACCTAGATATAATATATGTGTGTAAATCCAATTTTCTTGTTGCACATTAAGTATTGGATTCTGAAGGTATAAGTAACCTGGGTAGATAGACAGTGGTGCTAATATTTTACATTCAATTCCCAGTGTTCCTTTTCTGGGTGTAGTTGTATCTGTCCATCATTGATAAGCTGGAAGTGAGTAGGATCTTCAATATGTTAAAGATGTCCACTTCCATGAGAGCTGAGCCCTGACTGGATGCTGAACTTGACCTGGCCTTGCCTCAACGCCATACAGCCTAGCTGAGCCCTGACTGGACCCTGAACCTGACCTGACCAGGCATCAACACCCTAGTGTCTAGCTGAGCCCTCACTGGACGCTGAACCTGACCTGGCCTGACAAACGCACTAGCGTATAGCAGAGACTTGACTGGACGCTGAACCTGACAAGGCGTAAACGCCATAACGTCTGGCTAGGCCCTGACTAAACTCCGAACCTGACCTGGACTGGCCTAAACGCCAAAGAGTCTAGCTGAGCACTGACTGGATGCTGAACCTTACCTGGCCTGGCCTAAATGCCCTAGCATCTAGCTGAGTCCTGACTGGACTCTGAACATGACCTAGCCTAGCCTAAACGGCTTAGCATCAAGTGGAGCCCTGAGCAAACACTGAACCTAGACTGGCCTAAACGCCCTAGCATCTAGCTAAACCATGACTGGATTCTGAACCTGGCCTGACCTGGCCAAAACGCACTAGTGTATAGCAGAGACCTGACTGGACGCTGAATCTGACCTGACCTGGGCTAAAAGCCCTTGTGTCTAGCTAAGCCCTGACTCAACTGTGAAGCTGACCACGCCCCAGTGTCTAGATAAGCCCTGAATGGACACTGAGCCTGT